>NW_022985559.1:1050824-1300636 GCF_010093815.1 Pseudovirgaria hyperparasitica
CTCTTCTCTTCTCCCCTCTTCTCTTCTCCCCTCTTCTCTTCTCCCCTCTTCCTCCCCCTCTTTCCTCCCCACACAATGGCCGCCGCCGCCGACGACAGCGCAACGCCCCTCCCCAGCACCACCACCACCCACGAACCACCCAGTCTGCCCACTTCGCCGCATGCAAAACGCACCCGCGTCATTGACGATATGGGGATTGGTATGTTGCTATGCCCTGTGGAAACAGCAAACTCCCTCCCTCCCTCCCCCCTCAATATCCCCCTCCCCAAAAACAACCACATCTAACCCCCCTCCAGCCCCCCCAACCCTCGAAGTAAAACTCCTCTCCCCGCACGCCCGCGCACCAACCCGCGGCTCCCCGCACGCCGCAGGCCACGACCTCTACAGCGCCCGCACGACCACCATCCCGCCCTGGAGCCGCGCGCTCATCGCCACGGACATTGCCATCAGCGTGCCGGCAGGCACGTATGGGCGGGTAGCGCCGCGGTCCGGGCTGGCGGTCAAGCATGGGATTGATACGTTGGCCGGGGTGATTGATGCTGATTACCGGGGGCCGGTGGGGGTGGTGTTGGTTAATTTGAGTGGGGAGGGGTTTGTGGTGAGGGTTGGGGAGAGGGTGGCGCAGTTGGTTGTTGAGAAGGTATGTTGTTTTCTGGGTTTGGGTTTGTGGGGGGAGAGGGAAGGGGGGGATAGGGGGTGAGAAGGGGGTGTTTGGTGATGTTTGCTGATTGTTTGTGTGGCTGCAGATTGTTATGCCTGAGGTTGTGGTTGTCGAGGCGCTTTCTGAGACGGTTAGGGGTGCGGGTGGGTTTGGGAGTACGGGGGGGTTTGCGGGTGATGGGGCTGGGGTTGGGGCTGCTTAGATGTGTTTACTGGGGAAAAAGGAGGATGTAGGATATGGTGGTTTGGACGAGTGGTGGTCGGCGCATAGGATGGGATGCGGAAAGAGAACGTTGGCTTCTGTCGCGCTTCATTCACGCCACGAATGACCACGAGCGAAGAGCGTCGTCGATGCTACTACTAGAACTACTACGACTACGACTACGACTACGACTACGACCACTGATGCAATGCATGCGTCTAATCTACAGAAGTGTCTATCTTGTATGCTCATGCGTGGACCTGACGATATCTATCGCTTGGTGCTTCTCCAGCATATACAGTACAACCCCCCTTTTTCACATCTCTACCCCTGTCCTCCTCCAACACCCACATCAGCATCGAAATCAACATCAACATCCACCGCCCTCGCCCGAAACCTCTCCACACCCGGCGGCACCCTCAAATCCTCCACATTCCTCACCACCTTCACCTCCGCCGCCCGCGTCCTCGCCAAATGCCTCGCCCTCTCCACCCCCTCTCCCTCCCCATTATCCCCATCCCCTTTCCCACCACCACCACCACCCCTTTCCCCCTCCCTCCCCTCCCACCCCCTCACCCCAACAGCAGTCTTCCCCAACACCGCCCCCATACTAGCACAAACCCGCTCACACGCCCTCGCAAGCGGCAATCCCTCCCCAGACCGCACCTCATCCCCGCTCTTCCAGCTCCGCACCCGCAACAAGCCTGCCTCCGCAACCGCCTCGCGCAGTCGCGCCACCGCAAGCGCGGCAAACATGTCCCCCGTGCCAGAGAAGAAGATTGGGTATGCCGGCACGTCGATGCGGAAGAGGCGGGGTTTGTGCGAGGTCGTGGAGGTGGAGCCGATGATTGTTAGGGTTTGTTGTTGTGCTTCTTCTTCTTCTTCTTCTTTTTTTTCTTCTCCGGGTTCTGCGTCTGTGGTTTTGTATGTGCTGGTATGATCAAGCCGCAACGACGTAATGACTACATGCGGCACGCCATGCACGCGATGCAGAACGTGCACGGCGCGCGCGAGAGAGGACAGGTCGGTTATCTTGGTGTCGGAGAGGAGTTCAGCTTCGAACTGGTTGGGCAGGATGAGGTCTGCGGAGGGGAGGAGGGCTTTGTAGGCTGGGACGCAGGCTTTGGGGACGTATAGTCGGCCTTGGTCGCCCATGACTGGGTCGAGGACTATGCAGAAAGCAGGTTAGATTGGTTATGTGTTTCCAGGAAGGGAGGAAATGAATAGACGGCATACCCCAGAAGAACCCACCTGGCCGGCGCGCGCCGAGAAGTCTCAGATCCCGTGCTATCTTCCCGACTGCAGCGACGGCATCGGCACTGGGTATGTAGCCGCTCAGCAGGACGTCGAAGGCGTCGTTGAGGCCTGATTGCGCGAGGCCGGCGTACAGGTCGAGGATCTCGTCGGCTGTGGCTTTGCGGCCTTTGAATTGCTTGTAGCCTGTGTGGTTGCCTGTAGTAGTGCGGCGCACGCTGGGTCAGGAGCTGTCTTTTTTCTATGGTTTGTTTTGGGGGGGGGAAAGGGGGTGTATTGTACTGTAGTGCACGGTGTTGATGGCGGTGACTTCGCAGCCCAGCGATTGCATGACGAATGTCGCCATTGTGTTTCCGACGTAGCTGGGTTGGGTGGTCAATGAGGGTCAAGATTTCTGGGACAAGGAGTTGGACTCACCCGTAGGCTACCTGCGCAGGTCAGTATGCGTAGCGACGGAAGGGCAGCTCGCGCGTTCTTACATGACTGGCTATGGCTAGGACGCTGGTTTCGGGGACGCCTGGGCTGGACATGGCTGGACAAAGTCCAATGCTCAATTGATCGTTGAGAGAGGAGAGCGGTCACGAACAAGACAGACAGAAGAAATGATGTGGACGGCGGAACGTGTGTGCAGGAATAAAGCTAACATTATCTGATCAATCATTTGACTCGTGTGACGTGACGTTGGTGGGGTCGTTGAGGTTGTATGGATCTTGGTGCCCCGCGCTAGTCTTATGACTGCGAGCGATGGGTTGGGTTGGAGGATACTATATATCTCCAATGACAAAAATGAGGCTAAAGTCCTGCGTCTCTCACCACTATCGCCATCGCTAGGTCATATCTGGGGCTGCTGCAGACGACCAAGGATTGTATCAAAGGCCGGACGGTCATCGTTCTAGACTTGCACGAAGCCTCATTGGCCGAGTCGACCATTGATCCCTCATTCATCATCGCCAATCTACACAAAGTTTGTTAGCCAAGGATCAGGAGCAGGTCCACAGGTCGTGAAGCGTACCTTTGGCGCAAGATAGAATCTTAGATAGCTGTTGCTGGCCAGACCGTATTCTACTAGAAGTGGGACTTCGTTTGACAGGCACAGTTTCACCTGCCCCGACAAGCCACTGGCTTTGCAGAAGTTCACCAGGTATTTGAGAGAGAATGTGAGCGCGACAGGCTCAGTCAGGTCAATCTCAACGTTGTTCTCGGGCTTGTCCACGTTGGTGTGCGACCGGAGCGTTACGGAGCCTGAGCCGATATCACCATTACATGAAAACTTCACACCCTCCTTGGTGCACTCAATCGCGACTGCGTGGTGATATCAGCAGTCATTCTTGCCCGTTCATCGACTTATACACGTACCAGACTCCGACAAAGCCATCAGATCTCTGCAAATCTTCTGGAACTCCGCCGACGGCATCGAGATGTTCGCGGCGTACTCAGTCTCCGGAATGCCGAGATGCTCTTGATCAATGTCCATAAGCTTAATATCATACTCGCTCAGCCGATCAGAGTCGGCGCTCTCAAACACCAAATTGACAACATCGGGCGCGTCTTCAGCCTTTAGTGTCAGGATGTCTTCGCTGTTCGCGCATCGAAGCACTTTTTGGAGAGACGTCAGGTTGATACCCAGGGCTATGTTGCGGTCGCACCGGAAAGGGGAGAAGCTCTCGGATTTGAGCATCATCGACACGAGTGCGACGTGCGAATTGTCCATGGCCTGCAGCGCTATCCCGCTATCATTACAGTCGAAGTTACAGTCTTGTACGAGGTCTTTGATGGCATCGACAACCTGTGACCTGTCAGCGTAGGTCTAAATGCTCGCTGTCGGTATGGCTGACCTTTTTCAGCAGGTTGGCCTGCTCTAGTCTTGCTTCAAGCACTGCATGGTGGTCAGACGTGGATGCGGAGCCAAGTGACAGGACATACTCTTGATTACTTTTCAGTGGCTAAATTGATTAGAAGTCTGCGTATGAAGTTGTGGGTGTAGAACAGACAGTGGAATTTGGGAAGAAATGACGAACCAGGAAGTGTGGGGTGCTTGCAGCGAGCGCGCTGCGGAAGACGCGACGCGATTGTTCAATTAGACGTGAAATCACGCTAAACCTCAATGGGGTTAAACTACTGCACCGTATTCTGGGAATTAGTTAAACATACTATTCACTTGTTCCATCGCTAGCTTGATCAAGAGAATTGAATCAGAGTGCCTTTGAGAAGAGCTAGATTTCTTCACAGTTGCACAGACACGAATGTACGAGAGTACTGACAGTCAGATACAATTTTCATTTGCAACTCCCTTACCCTGGAATGCTCCTATGTCAGGCTTATCGGAGAGTAATGGTTTCGATCTGCCGCTCGAGACGTTTGATGCCCAGTTTAAAGCTATGTTTCTCTTTCGTGGAGTCATAGACAGCTTCGCCATCCATCACAGAGGCAATGTAGATAGGTCCCACGACATTGTAAAATCCGTCCCCAAGCGGCCTTAGTATCATGGGCATAGAACAGCCATAGATTATCCAGGCCTCATCTACGATATCATCTGGCAAACAGCAGACTAAAGTCACGTTCTCGGCAATGCCAAGCGCGTGGCTTTGGAGAAGCACGATCCGGCCGGTCAAAATGTCTGATCTGCACATGTAAACATACATGAGCCGCACTCCGCCATTGAAACTCTCCTTGTCGAAACTACCGTCCTGGTCAGCGGCCAGGAGATACTCCTGCAAGTTATCCATATCCGTACCACGAAGACTGGCCTCTCTGAGGCGGTCACGGAACGCCTGAAACGCAACAGCGAAATCACCTCGATACATTCGGAAATAGGCTTTCTCGTCCTCGAAAGACTTTTCTTTGTATTCGGTCGAGGACCGATACATGAGCGTATACAGCCATTGCGCTGTTCCAAGGATCAGATCGCCTCCAGGAGACAGTGCGTCTAGATGATCAAATATGTCAAGGATCTTTTGTGCTCTTCCATTCACTGGCGGATAGGCGAACCGGAGTCCGTCGAGTTTGATTGCTCGAACCCGCATACACCATTCGTCATCTTTGAGAAAGCGATCTCGACCCAGAGGACAAGGCCTCGGGCCTGAAGCTTCATGCCGAAATGGTTCGAATTTGGACTTAGTGAGTAGCCCGTCCATCCAATTCGGAATCCAAGTCGGCAGAAAAGATTGATAAAGAGAGCCATTAGAACCGCGCCACTGGACCTGGTCCGAACAGCGTCGTACATATGGGAGGTACTCGACATAGTTGTGTTTCTTGCAGCGATCTAGAGCGTATCTGAAAGTTCTTGCTATAGTCCAGTCATAGTCCCCATCGGCAAGAAGAGGATCGATGTCGTGCGCCAGCCCATACAATGCAAAAATACGGTCTCTTGGGTCAGATGTATGAAGTTTGCCCAGTTCGAGAACCAGATTCAGGAGACTTCCTATATATGGAATCGGTCCACCCTTTGAATCGGCCACGGCAGCTGCTTTCATCCAATCTCGGTAGTCGCGCCTGTACGAGATGAAACTTTTAGAGGGTATCGCAAGACTCACAATGTGTTTCAACTTCTTCTCCCATCTGCTATTCAAAGCATGTCGCTCAGGATCCTTCGTCGGACTCACATACTCCGTTTTCACCTCTGCAAGTGCATGTTGAAAAGTGAATAAACCTGTTCCCGTTATGATAGTGCTCTGACAATGCACAACGACATGATTCGCCATTAACAGCTCTTGCTGGGTCCATAACCGAGTCCAATAATCGTCGGCCATAATGCCATCCAGAGGATTCCATAGAGATGGATCGTGTCCTAGCAGTACATGAGCATTCTTTGCAAGGGTTGCCATAGTGATCTCTATTTCTTCCTCCTGTTCTGCAATCGCCTCGAATTGGGCCAGATGCTTGACACATGGCTCCATGGGGTCAAGAAATTGGTCTATCCAGACCCTGACCCATTGAGCTTGTGTGTATATGCATTTTGTCATACCAACGTACATTTTTCTCTCGTCGCTGTCTCGTTGGTTGATGCACAAGTCGCGGATCCATAGCCGAATTGGTTTCTCCTCGTCTCTAATGTCACGGAGGGCTTTCAGGGTATTGGGAGCAACCCCTGACCAGTGATGCCCAGCCGATTCGTTGCTACAGCCAAGTAGGACTCTTTCGCTAGACTTTCCGGCCATATATGACACAGCGTCAAATATCGGTTCTGTGTTCAGGGATACGACGATCAAGTGACCCTCCAGAGGCATATCACGTTTTCCAGGGGCCAATTCTAGTAGGCGAATATCTTTTGCCCTGACATTGATCGGTGAGTACCGAAGCTGCAGGTTCTCTTTCAAACCATCAAGATTCTGTCGACCAAGGTCCTCGTATGAGCGCCACATTTCAAAAGGACTCGGCCAGATGTCGATATCTGGGCTTTCATTTTGCCTCAATGTGACCATTCTTCTCCTAAAACCGCCTATAAAAATTTCCTCCATCAATCGCTGACCCGCGGCATCAGCAGGAGTAAGCATGGGTTCTCTTATAGCACAGGCATGAGCCATGAACTTGTGCACTGCAGCTTCAAATACTCGAACGCCTGCCTTCTCGCGTGGCGCATCCGACGTCCAGATCAGATTCTCGTATATAGTCGCCGCGTCGTCAATTATCTGTTGGCGCCCTTGTTGTGAGTCGAAGAATTCCTGGTAGTCAATGTTCCCCTGTCCTGGCCTCTTCGGACTGCAAACACTTTGCCTCGCCCGGTCATGTGCTTCATCCATCTCCTCGTGGGAATATACACAACTTATAGGGATATCCGTAATAGCCTCTTCAGATCTAGAATTTGACGAATACAATAATACGATTATGCAGCCGGTACCACTATTTTCTAAGATACCCTGCCTGTTAGGACAAGTGAGATGAAAGTTATACATATACGGGTTCTATCCATTTTTCAGCTCTCGACAAGGCCGCACCCGAGCACCCGAGCCCCACTCGCTATATATGCAACTGACCGTTTTGAGTGGGCCAAGAAACAATGCTAGGATTAGTGACATGCAACCACAGGCGCCTATCCGTCTGTAACTTTTTCAGCGCAACTCTTGGCACGCGCGGTGTGCGCAACACACCACTTTTTCTCCTATTCTTAAAACTTACCTTTACCCTAATATCTCTAGAAATAGAACTCTAGGAAGTTTTTTAATAATATATAAATATACTTCTATATAGTCTCTTACTTTCTATATAAGAAAATTAATAAAAAAAATAGATTAATTAGTTATTCTAAGAAAAGCTCTATAAAATAAAGTACTAAGGTATATAGTAGAGAAAATAAGAAAATAGAGATTTTCTCTATTATCTATCTCTTTAAGACTCTTTAGTCTTTAAAATAACTTAATAAATATTCTTTAGGTATAACTAAAGGTATATATAATCTTTTAATATCTTTTCTAATTTTAATACTAGAGTTATTAAAGGAAATATAGGTTTTTAAGAATAAGAGAAAAAGTGGTGTATTACGCGCACGACGTGTGCTAAGAGTTGCGCTGAGAAAGTTACGGACGGACACACAGTCCGTACCTGCCAGTTACCAGATTCTTGACCACGCCGAGGCAAATGGCTAAACTTCCGGAGAATCTATTCCCGGATATTATAAGTTCTATCACACTTGCTTCAGAGTGTATGAGAGCCCAGTTGTAGTCATAGCCTTACAAATTTCTTCGGTCGGTGGCAAGATCCCGACTCAAGTCACGGCTGCTAATTACCCAAGCATTGAACTATCCCATAGGGTTACAGTTTCGATTTCATACTCTCTTCCATTCCAAGTATGTCTCGATGAATTTGGGTCGAGCCCAATAACAGCTTCGCCATCCATGACCCCTGCCACATAAACCGGTGCAATGACTTCATAGAACCCCGTTCTGTGCGGTCGCAGTATCATTGGCATCGGGCATCCGAATACAATCCAGATCTCATCACCATTGCCTGCTGTCTGTTGTGAGCCTTTGACGTAGACCTGGTGTGTTAGACCAAGTAGTTGCCTGTATTCCGTGGTCCCGCTGGTTATAATGAGTGTTCCATCATCAAACATGGCGTGATCTGCTAGCGCGGCGAATATGAACTGCGACTCTTTGTCATGATCTGTCAAGTAACCACTTTCCACAGCGTGGTGCACACGCTCGATCATATCGATGTTATCAGACTTGTCTGGATAGTTGCGAAGAAAGTCGAATAATGCCGTCAGTGCTGCGCATAGTGATCCTTCGTAGTTTTCCAGGCCGAAATTTGGAGGTGTTGCCAGTGCTAATTCTGTCAGATCATCTGTTCTATGTGCCTTATTGATCGCATATGCCAGGGTTTCTCTCCACTGTCTATAAACTCCTGTTCGCAGGACGCCGCCTGAGCTCTCGCGAAGGAGAACGTCCAAGATATCGATCCTAAGTGAAGGGTTTGCTGACAGGAAAGAACACGCCAGATCGACGTGGGCTAGGCGATATCCTCGAATACTCAAGGTCAATTTCTCAATTGATACCGGGCTGGGTAGAGGTAGGAGCTCTCCTGATGCAGTATACAGTTCTGGAAGGAAGGACATGTCCAAGTTTACTGTATCCCAGTTTGGAATCCATGATGGTATCATCGCCTTTCTGTAAAACTGTTGGGGAAAAGCATTGTCTAGAGGCTTATGCCCAGCTTTCCTATCGTCTTGAACTTCATGGTCGCGATGCTCGTTGTCGTGAGGCCTCTTCTTATCGAATTTCTTTCCTAGGACTTCGTTCTCGCAAAGCTCGATAACATGGTTTTTGACACGTAGGGCAAATCCCAAAAATGCAAGGCTACACCTCTTTTCAACGAAGAAACTGAGTGCACTGGCAAAGACCTGTGCTGTTGACCATGATGGATCGACATTGATGTCGTTTGGGTTATAGTCTTTCGCAATGCCGAGCAGACCTAACACGCGGTCTTTCGGCTTCGTTACTGCCAGCGGTCGGCAATTTTGGAGATGATAGAGTAGGGAGCCAGGTTGAATTTTGCGCCACCTATTATCCTCTATAGGATCAGGCATCGCTCGCATGTTCCGTACGACGGCGATAGATTTTGCTGGTATCGGCGAATATGCGATGGCGCGAAAAGGGCCATACCATTGCTTGTAGAATGGTTTCGATTCTGTACTGGTCATAAGCCCCCGTTTGACCACAAAAACAGTCTGTAACACAATGAGGCTCTGTCCACTAATCTCTTTGCTTTTACAATGCAACATCAACGACTTGGCGAACACTATCTCCTGCTGAACCCACAGGCGTTCCCAATAATCGTGCGACATTATCTTTTCGATCGGTGACCAAAACGTTGGGTCGTCTCCCAAGTCCACTCTCATCTCATACTTGAGCATATCCCTGGTCAACTTTGTGAGGTATTTGGGGTGTTTGTCAAGCCTCCATGTTTGCGTCCATACTTTCAGCCTTCTAAAACACGGTGCCGTGTCGTCGATTTCAATATCGAGCCAAGCTCTCACACGGGTAGCTGAGGTATAGATCTGTTCCATAAGCTGTAACTGGTCTCGCTTCTCGATTTCATCGGCCTGGTTGATACAGATAGAATCCATCCATATACGGACCGGGAAATCTTCACGTCGTATATCCCGAAGTGCCTTGAAAGAGGTGGGAGAGATTGGTTGCTCCCAATGGGTTTGAGGCCCGCCTTTACCGGAACATGGTAGATAAACACTTTCGGAACGTGACCATTGATAGGAAACGGCATCGAATGCGCCGATATCGTTAATACAGTGGTTGGTAAGAAAGCCCCGAAGAGGATCTCCAGACTTTCCTGGAAGGACTTCCAGCAGACGCGTCCACATCTGAGCATTCTCAAGAGGTTCATAATATATCTCTAGTTCCTCGTTATAAGGTACTTTAGTCTTAGGGATGACTTCCACCACTGTCTCTGTAATCTCTCTCTCCTCCTCTTCCAAATCCTTCAATATCTCGACGTTACTGTCAATATTTCTACGTGCGATTGACTTAGTCTCAGCTAGTCTCGGACCAGGCTCCTTGAGTTGAATGCTCATATGTCTCCTGAGGTGGTCCTGTTGTGGCAAATGTTTACAATCCCAGTATTCGTCATTAGTAAGCTCTGCGCCTGAGGATGCGTCTTCTTGCTCTTCGTAAAGTCTAGTCAAGGATGAATCATTACCGAGAGAGGCATGGCGAGGCTCACTTAGTGTCGCCGAGGTCGCGAGCGTGGAATCATTCCATTGTGCTTGTCGGGTAGGGTTGTCTCCCATACTTAATAGGTTGCAACAGAAGGGAACAGATACGATAGCTACTCAATGGGGTGATTAACTCTAATGTTTGAAGCAAACTCCGGTTTCGAGACCGCCAGGCTGAGACGATGCGGTTGCTGCTAGTAAGACACTCGCATGCAGGCAATATGAGATCTGGGATTGGGTGCTGTTACATGCGGCTGCAAGAGCTGTCACATTAATCTTTCCTTTCTTGTCATACTGCTGCACAGGTAGGTGTTCAGGGCGTCGTCTAATGCGACAAGCAAGGATTCTGACCATCTGTCATTTGCCTAGAACCTGACTCTCTTGGCATTTTTATTTTTGTGCATTTGTTTTACACACCCCTATTAGATAGTTATTCTACCTCTACTTCTATATAAGAGTATATATATTAGAATATTTATATAAACTTATAAAGTAGAATAAGACGATAAATCCTATAACTTTTTTAACTTACTAATTTATTTTATAATAAGAGAGTTTAATTACTTAGAACAGAGAAAGAAGATAGTTTCTAAGAATTAGTAGCGTATTTTTCATATACCCGTCCCACGCACTTAGGAGTTATAACCTCCTAAGTGCTCCCGACTTAAAATATATATATATACTTTAACGGTACTATATAAATAATATATTTAAATATAATAATACTACTATATCTAGAGTCCCTTATACGTACTAAAATAAGAAGGAGAAGATATAATCTACTATTCGTGACTTTTAGAACGCGAAATTTAGATTATTAGCGGCCTTAGCGCGTTATTATTACGTTATTATTATATAATATACGCGTCACGTCTAATATTATAATTATAGGCTTAAAAATAGGCTATAGAAGTGCCTACTATAGGTAAATATAACTAGAATACGAGTAATTAACCCCTAGATAATGTAAGAATAGGGTTATTGGATAGTAGTGTAGCCAGATGGAACAATGGGGTGTATTCTGTCACAGAACGAATTACTACCGAACCCTTTCGGTAGGAATCCGAGAGTATATATACAAAGGGACGCCGATCTGTCTAGCACGTGACTGTTCACCGCCCTTCACGTCACCTCCTGACCCTGTCAGCTGAGGTACGTGCAGGTCGAGTCCTGCCTAAGGCTGAGTCCTGACAGATAACTAGAAAGAAGTTAACGAGTAATAAATATATAGTATTAGCTATATAGATGTCGCTATCTTTATTTTATATATATATAGTACCGTTAAAGTACATATGTATATTTCAAGTCGGAAGTACTTAGGAGGTTACAACTCCTAAGTGCGTGGGACGGGTAGGTTATCTTCTTAAAACTTCTAAGAATTTTTAAAGAGTCTTCTCTATCTCTTTAGAGTAAGTTTATAAGAATAAATAAACTTATAGAAGAATAAGAATATATTTAATTACTTATTTTATTTACTTTTAAGACTCTTATATACTTAGATAAGGCGTAAAAGTAGAAAGAGCTCCACCCGTCCCACGCACTTCGGAGTTGTAACCTCCGAATCAGAAAGATAGGGGTGAGAACACGTATGCACGAGTGCCTAGGTAGTCAGGTTCTAGGAAAACGACAGATATTTAGGCATAGCCGTCAGTCTCTCCACACACAAAGCGGGGCCACAAAGCCGAGAATTTGCCCGTCTGATGCAAGAAAAGAATGTCATCAGTGGCCTAGGCTTGTCATGAATGCTTTCCTCATGCTTAATATGTTTGCTAATTATTTGATAATGAAGTAGAGATAAGGCCAAGCCACCCCCGCTGCATGTTACCTGTCAAAATCGCAGATACAATATTTGTTTGTCTTGGTATGACTTGTTCCCCCTACTATGAGAGTGAGACTCCTCGTACGTATAGTCACGAAGTTCTCCATCTGCTATTACTCATGATGGTACTTCGGCTATTTTGCAAAGTGGAGATCGTAATTCAGCCATTTCCGTGCAACCACGCCAGCCACGTCAAGGCCAGGCTTTCCGTACGTGAGGGGAGCATAGAAGATGAAGACTGCAAATACAAGGGCAAGAATCGCGCTCGTCGCTATCCATGCTCCAAGAAGGTTTTGACCACCGAGTCTTTCTCTGACAGGCTTGCGGATGGATGCTGTTTTTCTCTTACCTGGGATTACGATTGAAACCTCATTCGAGCTGAGTGGCTCAATATTGAAGATAAACTCAACCAGAGCGCCAGTCACTAGAGTGGAAGCCAGATGGGCGGGCAGATAATGGTGCAAGAAGAGCTGTCGTCCCATGAGGAAGAACGGAAAATAATGAGCTGCCCAAGTCAGGAAGAAGAAGCCGGTGCTATTGTAAATACGTGATCTGGTTCCTGACATGCTTGTTAGCTTCAAAAGGCTTTCGATGGCATGACAGATGTCACTCACTGTCATCTAAAGCATCCATTCCTCTCCTGAGTGCGAGTTGATCTGCTCCAAGGATACCTAGAAATACTGCAAGAAGGGCGCTGCTAAGCCACCAGCTGATTGGGTTTCCCAGGAAATATATCTGAGAGCGAGTTGAATTCTCAGTCCAGAAAGAGACCCCACGAAGGAGAAATGGCCATGCGATTGGAAATGATGCGTAGGGATGACTGCTCGTGAGAGCATTGTTGTGGTAGAACATAGCTCGTTGAAGCTCAAGGTATTTCTTGAGAAATGGCATCCGTTTGGGCTTGCGCGGTTCCCGGATTAAACGATCGCTGTCCAAGGAAAGCGAAGGGATTTCCTCGACGTACCACGTGTTGCTAGACTGCTGGACGTTTTTGTTGCCATTAATTTCTGCTTGCTTATAGGCCCAGTCAGGAAGAGGGCTAGTGTGTGTCCACATGGCTACTCTGGATGTAAAGTGGACGAGTTTAAAGTGTGAAGACATTGTCTTGAACTCCTGACCAGGTTTCGCCCCATCGATCCGAATCTCAAATAAAGTTTCGTTGTGTCGTGTACCAGCGGCATCTTCAATACTCACAGTTGTAAATTCTTGATTCGTTGGGTAGTACGGAGACGCGACGTCATGGGTCAATAGAATGGTATCTGTAACCAAATGACGAAGCTTAACAATGTCGCCATGCTTCACCTTCTGTCCAGTTGAGCCAGTGAGAGGGGACCCGGGAAGGATTTGCCAGTGGTTGTTAGTATCATTGTGAGGGTAACCTGTCACCTGTTGACCTTGACTAGAGATACGTCCGTCATCGTATCGTAGCGGGTATACGTCTGGATGGCTGTGGAGATATGTCTTAGTCTCTTTGTGCCTCAAAGTTAAGTGATCATAATATTCGATGTTGACAGAGCTCATGGTCATAAGATTGTCGCTGAGTGTCTCCTGAAATTCGGGCGTCATAAAATCGTCACCTGGACCAGAGCGGGTCAAAATAGTGAAGTGAACCTGGAACCAGAAGAGATAGAGAATAAAGGGGATTGCAATGAGTCCAATTGCACGAGCAACGAAGTGCTTGGCAAATTCTTGCAGTGATAAAGCGCCTTGTCGACGATTAATGTCCAGCAAGCTCCACAAATCAATAGCAACCGGCACGCCAATGGAGAAGAATGTAAAGACGCCCACGTATTTAGTGGAAATGACACAACTTAGTGCCACGCCTGTGAGGAGGAGCCATTTCCACCATTTCCGGCCGAAGGCCTCATGTCTTTGCTTGTAGAACTTGACATAACATAATACACTGAGTGCCATGGAAAATATCAGTGTCGCATCCAGGAGTATAAGACGAGTTTGTCCAATGTGTGCATTGTCGAACAGCATCAATCCAGCTGCTGTAACACAGGCAGGTAAGGAATAACCAGATTCCCACATGATGAGGAACACTGTTGGTACAGTGAGAGCGCCAAGAGAAGCGGGCATCGCACGGTATGCAACGTAGGGTACATTGTTCGTGATGTATGAATCACCAATGTTGTCAAACAGGAAGTCTCCATCGTAGCCAACCAGCCAGCCAGCAAAAGCAAAGAGAAGCTTCCCAAAGGGAGGATGAACGTCGAAGAAGTACATTCGGCGCAGGTAATAAGACGCAAACTATGTTGACCCAAAGCGTTAGCTCTTGTGTTCGAAAATGGCTATGTCGTTGCATAGCTGCTGTGCCTGTCCGTCCATCGCCGACGATTTATGGCCTACCTTGCCGAAGTGAACTTCATCGAACACTACCTGGTCTGGGTGACCGATGGACCAGAATCGTGTCACGAATGCAAGTACTGTAATGATAGTAATGGCTAGCCTATAGTCCCATTCTGCTCCCTGCGACGGATGAAGCTCTTGCTTGGCCTTCGCAGCTATCTCTACAGCTGCCTCAGATGCTCCATCAGGCACTGGAGTGGTGACACGCTTCTCTTTCTTGCGTTGCCGTACGCTACCAGCGGATTGTGAGGGGGACGACATCGGATCTGGCAGTGCTTGCCTGCTCAAATGGCTATGCGCGCGTTTGCGTGTACGTGTTGTTTAGGGCGTAGGTGAGATTGGACCAGTTGGGGAACATTCGAAGGAAAGGACTAAAGAAGACTTGAGCATAGACCCAACTTGCTAAATAACAGCTTGCGGGAGACTCATACAAACAAAGGCGGATGATTCTGGCGGGAAAAAGAATGTGGTAAAATTGCAAACGAGATAGCTGTACCTGTGTTCGAATGGTGGAAGCAACGGACCCCTGTGTGCTTGCTGGTTGGTGCGTCTTGCCCCACAGCGGATTCAATGATCCATGATGGATGGATTGTGGCTGACAACCTAGGGCTTCCGTATTAACCAGTATAAACCTCATCTCATATTGTCGGAATAGTTAAGCAGCTTCTAACCCCTTCAGTGAACATAAATGTGAAACGTAGAGTCGCAGCGAGTATTGTTAATATAATTCGAGGCATAGTTTTTTATATCTTGGAAGCTTGCTTAAGGATGTCCTTCGTGAGCTCATCTCCAGACTTCCTTTCCTCAGCGAATCTACCTAATTTGATCAATCGGCCTATCATTTCCTCATCGCCGAAGCGCGAATTATGTTCAAATTGCGGTTCCTGTGCGTATGCGACCCGAGCACAATCCACCAGTATGCGTGCAGTCATTCCGAACACTCTGAAACGTGCAGGAGGATCTGACGAGAGATACGTCTTCTCGTTCTTGGGAAGAGTGACCGATTTTGGGTTCACTGGCACAAAGAAGCTATGCATGCGCCAGCGACTCTCATGCCAGTCCGTCCAAGTTCCTCGATACCAATCTGCTGGGAAACCTGCGGCTTCAGCTCCAGGCCTGGAATCTACATCATCACCTTGAGTTTGAGCCGAGGAGTTACTGTGATTACTACTCGCATGCAAGAAGTGCTGGAACGGAGCAGTAAAAACTGCAGCGACTTCTTTTGCATCTAATCGTGGTATCAGCGTCTCCTCGATACGTTTCGACGCGTCAACCGTTTGGCTCCGTGGTGCGTCCGCCTCTGCTCTTGTGGGCGACAGATATGCTACACACGGTCTGACGCCCAACTCGGTCTTTGCAAGGTTTGCTGGAAGCTGGCACAAGTGTTCTACACGAAACGGATATGGCAGTTTGCTGTCCGTGAGCGGTAACCCGATTTCTTCGTATGCTTCGCGTCTAGCGGTTTGAAACGGCGTCTCTGACAAGGAATCGGCTTTTCCTGTGCAGTCTTCTGTCAGCGTTATCTCAACCAGTCTAAGGTTACAATGCACCTCCCGGTAGCGCCGCATGTCCGGCATCTACATTCTATCAGTCAGATTCATTTCCATAGCATATATCCGTACACGAAGAGAGCGTCTTGGATCTCATCGTTAGGACCACTTTGAGATCGCCATGGGGATCTGCAAATAACAGGATGAGTACAGCAGCCCTTCGTGAGAGAGGCGTGTTATAGTATTGTGTCGGTGGCGGAACGTAAGCTCGCAGGCGCGCGAGTGCTTGCTTATGCCGCTGTCAGAGACAAGTCCGGTGCAACTTGAAGCCCGACGGTAGTGGCATGAATACATACCGTAGATGCAGGTGAGAGACTTGCCATAGCGAGAGACACGGTTGCTGCAAGCCATAACTGAGAACTGAATACTCGTGGACGGCGGAGGTAACGAGAGGTGACGTAGCGGTTAATTAGTGTATCCATTCAATGGATGCCTCGGCCTTCCAAGACCATTCGGGATGGATGCTTTACGCCATAAATAATCGGTTCACGCATTCGCACAGTTCGTTATCCGGACATCTACTCTGAAATTTCTCATTCTTGTTTAAGAAATTATGAAGACCTTTGTCTCTGCACCGACGCGAAACTCATGCCTAGATAGTTCAATGAATGTCTTGTAATGGTAATTATATATGGAACATGCAGGTGCAGATCCATATTCACCACCCCTGTCCGATAATGCCCGTTAGCCACTGGAGAACCTTAGGACGCCTGCAAAAGAAATCTTTTATTTGCCAGCGTTTAAAGGTTGTGATACTACCAAGAATTACAAAAGTCCACAAGTCAATCCTTGCTGAATTTTCTTTTGAACCAACTTTTCCTCTTGTCGCCTGACGACTCTCTTCTAGACAGCGTCCGTGGCCTCGATTCGTTGTTACGCACGGCCTCTCCAGTCGTACTAGGACTAATTCCGAGCGGAATATGGCTTTTCCCAGAAGAATTTTTTGGTGGAACTGTAGGTGCAAGAGCATTTGGATAGTTAGGCGGAGAGTAGGTACCTGTTGGTGCCATGTGTAAACACGAGTAATTGGCATCAGGGCCATATTCTTCCATGATAGGAGCACTACCAAACCCAGTAAATGCATATTGATCAGCAGCATCTGCCCTGTTAACGGGTATGTTCCTTTCAATCGAACTATTCTCACTGCTTGGATCAGTGGTATTTGTCCACGGCTCACTGCCACTCCCAGAAACACCTGTGTTGACGGTATCGCGAGATTGTTGGTAGCCTGCATTGGGATACACCGGAGCACCGTTGTTATAACGACCGGCTTGTGGATCCGACATCATTCGCTGGTTATATCGGTTTCGTGAGGGACCAGCTACGGGAGGTGCATAAGTTTGATCATTGTAGTTTTCTCGAGCACCACCATTGCCATTACCGTAACAGCCTCCTATGTTCGAGTGACGGGTCTGCGTTCGCTCATTATTGCCTGTTCGGTTACTTAGCGTACGGGATCTGAATTTAAGACTGAGCAAGTACCGGCAAAATAACTGCTCCTGCGGCTTTGGTATGTACTGGCCGCATCAGGCGCTGTATCTGGAGGAACAATCAGACTGAATCGTGAGCTATGTGGGTGGATCTGTTTGTATACCGGCTCTCAGCAAAGTCCGTCTCTTGTATTCGGTATCGATTGCCGCTTCGAAGGACTTTATTGTATCGAGGGGACGTTCCCAACGTGGTCTTGTTGGATTCGAAAGGTCCGGTTCAGCTACAACGAACAGAGCAAAGGTCTTAGAAAGATTGCGCATGATTTACATTATGCGATACTTACCGATCGGATTACCAAATGTATCAAGGTGGGAGAACGATCGCAGAGGCGCTAAAGTCGATTTCTCTAGAGCTGCAGCTACTGCAAGTGCTGTCAGTACATAGGTCATACTTGGCTTTGGGTGACATACTAGGTTGCGCTTCATTCATTGCCGCATTGGGGTCTGCTTTGCCGGTCGGAGTGAAATGGCTTTTTCGTTTCTCCTCAGCAGTCTCTTTGATGGTCTTAGTGCTGGTCGAGCCCTGCGACTTGTGGCTCTTTTCACTCTTGAAGCTGAAGGTAGACTTGGATCGGGGATGTTGCGGGGGGCGATCCATGCTGGACATATTGGCAGAAAGTTATAATTATAAATAATGAAGTAAGCGGTGATTCCGTGTGTGGGATCGGAAGTATGTAAGGTATATGCGCTCGAAAAGTGAGCGTGTGAGATCCGAAGCGTTCGATCAGAGGTTGGTAACGATGGACCTGGAAGGTTGGTATACAGCAGGCCAGGTTGCGCCAGAAGATTCGTAGTGTAGTAGCGAGCGTAATGATGAGCCTAAACAAAAGGCAGGGTAACTTTTTCAAAAATATGGCAAATATATGCGCATTCAGTTGCAGTTGGCAGGGTGAAAGAAAGACCGTGGTATCTATGGTGAGAAATATGTGTTAGGCGACGCCTGCAAGTAAATGGTCCTCAGGCCAGGTTGGTGGGAGGTGGAGACCTATGATTGCGCATACACACTACAAATGGATGCGCGCCATCTGTGCCGAATAATAGGTATCTACCTGGCAGATCTATTCACTCGCAACCATTACATATTGTTATCGCCACTCCTTTACATTTAACACAGGACCGGATGCTAGCTACTGATGGGCTACTGAGCGACAAGAAAAAAATGCAACAGCCATTAGCGGTTTCATGATGGGAGACAACACCCATGAGCTTCCGAGCGTTGCAACATCTTACATGGTGATAGCCCAGTCCCAGTGATGACGACGACGGTTCACAGCGCATCATCAATACACATCTATCGATAATAGCTGCATGCAAAAGTGGAGCCCTCATTGCACAGCCCGACAGCCCCAGGCCAGTCCCGCCCAATTTTCCTTTATGTACATAGTAAATACCCGGCTGCCCGTCCTGCACTCGATAATGCATGAAACCATGCCTCTTGTGCTCTAGCTAATTCTCTGCCACTGCCCTCGCATTGCCAGCAAATGGACGAGTGTACTGTACCTTAAGTCCCTCCACCCATGAGCATGCGCATTGCCAAGAAAATGTTTCAAGACAGGTCAGACTGGTAATACTGCTGCTCCGTACCCAGAACCTCGATACTCCTCCTATCATCCGATGCTTGATCGAGACGTCTTGTACTTACTATTCTCCACATCAAAAGCCTTTGCCACGAGAGGCCTTCGTCACAATGTCTAAATTCTCAACCATTAGCGATCCAATACGATTGTTACTTTGTTGCTTACCCATTCTACTGCCACACGTTGGTACAATATCGTGTGAACATAGCCAGCGTGCTTAGCATGCCCGTCGTAATTGTTGCCACCTGTGTGCACGGATCACTTTGGGTGGGGGCGGCACCGCCCGGCCAGTCCACTAGCACGAAATCATCTCGACTTCAGCTCACCGTCTAGTATTTAGTGCTTTCTGTACGATCTCCTTCACGCCCTCACCTTTCCTGTACGATACTACGAACAATTGAATTTTTATCACATTCACTGATATGGGTTTCTTCAAGAAGAAGAACAAAGGTGAAGGCAAGAACAGCCCAGTGCCTGAAACCAATCCTTACGCCCAGGACAACTCTTCGAAACCAGACGCGTACCAAAGTGCTTCTACCAATGGTTATGGAAATTTAGGCTCTGCTCCTCCTCCGCCATATACTCACAACAATTCTGTCAATGATGGTGGTTTTAGAACTCGAGACAATCAAGACTATGACTCTTCACAGGCTCGGGATGAAAAATCACCTGTGCCTCAAGGTGGCTACGGAGGCACTCAGTATGGTGGTAATTCTGCTTATGGCGGTGGTAGATATGGCGGAGGACATTCTTACGGAGACTATCCCGGTAGGAAATGACTATCATGGAAACAAAGCAGAATGACTGACCCCCTAGCCGGTACCAATTCGTATGATACGACATCCAGACTTGCTCGTCGTGCAGGTTATGGTGGTTTAGGTGGAGCGGATATTCGAGATGACCCCAATAGAGAAGCCTTATTCGGGAAAGCACCGCAACGAGACCATTCCGCCAATCCCTATGCCTCATCAAGTAACATGCTCGCAGGACCGACGGGTCATGCTGCGAGCGGTGTTGGGCGGAGCGAGCTATTTGGGAATGCAGCAGATCGTGTCCAGCGAAGACAAGATGACCTCGGAACTGGCCATCGAGAATACGAAGACAACTATGATGGTCTTACTGAAGAGCAAAAAGAGGCTCGAGATGTGAAGAGAATTCGTCAAGAAGCAAACGCATGGCGTGGTGAATCTGCACAATCTGTAAAAAGGGCAGTAGCAACGACAGATTCGATTAAAGAAATGGCTGCAGCGACTCGAAAGAAAATTTATGACCAGGGCGAGAGCTTGAATAAGTCCGAGAAAATAATGCATGCTGCAAAATACCAGGTGGAGCAAGCAGGGAACGGTATACACAGACTAGGCAAATTGCAGAGTGTGTTTTCAATAGACCCTGCTACAAAAGATATATCTGCGAAGCAGGTGTTACACATGGAAGGACATGCAAGTGCGTCTCATACTTCTCGCAACACTATGCTAATTAATCCTTGTAGGAAAAACACCAAGCTGAGAAACGCGCCATGAACGAGCACCAACATCAGCAAACCCAATTGAAGAACTCTCAGCCTCCCAAACAAGATACCGTATCCCATGCTCCCAAAAGAACACCCGATCCGAAGTATTTCGTCCCCGATGAAGACGATTCAGATGCAGAGAGACAGATGGCTTTTGAAGAAGGTAAGCGCCTATAATTTTACACAAATGCAGCTGGAGATGATCTAAATACAAGGCTGACCTTTGTTCTAGACATTGACAATGGTCTCGAGCACATGCGGCGGGGTGTTGCAGACATCAAGTTTTTAGGGACCGACATGGGTAGAGAGATTGCGCGACAGAACGAGCATATCGGCAAGATCGACGAAGGTGCACACAAACTCAATTCAAACATTGAGTTGCAGCGCCATAAATTGGACAGTTTCCGATAATAAGCACATGCTACACGTAGGATTCTTTAGCGATGACGAAGTTGATGCTGCATGTCACTGTCCAAGAGGAGGATATCTGAACACTGTAGTGAAGGGTCATACATAGGCTGTATGCTTCTACCGTCCAGCAGAGACTTCAGAGTAGTTCACATAGCTCGCCGACGTTCTTTAGGTCCATACTCAGTCAATAACAACACACACTTAAGATTACACTTCCCATCGAAGGCTCGTTCCTGTGGCCTTGTCTTTGTAGTTGGATTATTCGGTGATCTGTTTCACCACCTCTGAAAGGAAATGTTTACGAATCTGGCCACGTCGACTTAAGCTATAAGTCGGTCCTTTTCTACAGGGTACTAAGTACTATTTATTCACTGTTCACGGGCTGTCGCCATTATGTCTTTCCCTATAAGTTAGTAGCTCGTCACTGTGCGGTCTTTCGTAACTTATATTTCCTATCATACTTATACTATAGACCTACTGCAAGAGGTCAGCTTCCCGATAATAATTAGCTTAATATTCCCATTATATGTACACTATATCTTCATTAGTAGGCTTAGATAAAAGAACTAATAGCTCTAGAATTATATTCTATATCAGCCAGCCTAAGCATCTTAAGTCCATCTCTATATCTTATCTACAATCCTATTATTTTCTGATCCATGTTTGATGTGTGGAAGTCATACTGACTTACCGCTTTATATACCAATACTACTTATAAGATGTTATAAACAATATTTGAATGCGTTCGCCGCTCGCATCTGTTCATAAGAGCTTCGAAGCGTGGCGATGTTTTGACTGCAATGTAGGCTGTATCACTTTTGAGGAAAAGTTTCAGAAAATTGGCTGTAGTGTTAGTTATGAACAGTAGTTTTCTAGACTATGTCTCATGGACCGGCTGGGTCTGTAGAACCTACATTTCTCTCTTGTTGCTCGTGGATCTGTCTGTGTATGTCGCATTAAGAGTCAGGTCCATGGCATCCAACGCGGCCTAATCGATCCACAAGCATTAGTAGACTCAGTACTCTTATCACTTCACGTCAACCGTTGCTTCGATGATACAGACAGGGCTTTGGACACTTTCCATGCAGTGCGATTGGCATAATTTGAGTTATTTGACAGTAACGATTGACACGAATCGCGCTTTGCTTGCTAGGGTCGGTCCAAACATGACTCGGATACAGAATCTTTCGAAACAAAAGTTCATAAGCCCTTGATGCACTATCAATGATCAGAACGTCAATTTTACCTCGTTAAGTGAAACTTTACGCTTTAACACTCTGAAAGATGTTGCACGTGGCGTACCACGGGAGATCCTACTAGCTGCAGCTGTCTCGCCTTCTTTGAGGTCTTCTCTGTCGGCCCCCATGGCCATGGCGTGCACCGAGCCAGACCTCCAGGAATGGTATAGTCTCGTACGGATGATATCGACGAATAGACAATAGAAAAGGCGTTAGAGGGTCGTGAGATTAGGCGTATAGATGCAACGTCGAAGCGAGGTTGAAATCTTGGTGTCCCTTAACCATACCCTTAATTGGGATAGCGTGGCTGGAAACTAATGCAGTCTCTGCCGAGGAAATATGCCTGCAAGTGTCAATGAGATGGAATGTATACGAGGCTGTCATATACACTGCTGTTAATGGTGGGGGTTTACGTCCGAAAGATAGGTCTAGATTGACGACATCGTAGCTTGTAGAGACATCCGATCTTTCACAAGCGGCACAGGTATTAACAAGGCGGGACTTTTTTCCACACTGTCATTCAAGGAAGCTTGGAGTGGCTCTAGTATCTCGTTTCAGCGATTTCAGACAGCCTCGTCAGATACTGATTCGTCATGAACCCTGGGCTGAAGTTGTTTCGGTTCGTCGGTTGTGGTCCTGTACTAAATTGCTAGGTCGGGAGCTTGCTTTCCGCAAACCATCATAAACGTCCAGTAGTCGAAATCGGGGCATTGATATCTGTTGTGGCTTTCCTGCAGCTACTGCATCCGTCTCCGGGCTTAATACTATAAATCACGGTAGGAATTACTCCCAACTTGTAAAGTCCCAGTGCACTCCTGGTCCATCATTTAAAACCCCATCTCGTTCCGAGTTTCCTTATCATCAATATTGTCTTTCAGCTATTCCAAGGCGATCTTCGTATCCCGTTTGACCGAGTAACATGGTTTCGTCTCTCACAAAGACTAGGAACAGGCTTTCTGGTATCTTCAGTAAGATGGGTGGTGGACCAAAAGAAACGCTACTCGTAGCGATCGAATTCCCGGAAAGCAAAGAGTTAGTGGACAGGATGAGAAAGAAATTTCCATATGTGGACATCGTCTGGTATCAGCATGATCCCAAAAAAGGGCCAGTTCCAGAGCGTAAGTTTGGCGTGCGTCCTGTGTCAGACTTGGTCATGCCAGCAACTCCGTTGAGCATTTTCAAACAAAGTGCTAAACTCATGATTTTTCAGATCTGTTCCGCTCCGTAACTATATTAGTCACTATGTTCAGCCTTCCGTCAAAGCTGTCACTGGTGCCGGAACTGCGCTATGTACACTTCTTCAGTGCCGGGATCAATCACATCTACGAACATCCTCTCTACAAAGATTCGAAGATTCCCCTGACGACCTCAAATGGCGTTCATGGGCCTCAGATCGCAGAGTGGGTCGTTATGACGGCGTTATGCCAGAATCATTCTTACAACCACTGGCACGCACTTCAGCAGCAGAAGAAATGGGGCAATTTCAGAGACGTGAAAGTTCGGGACTGGGCTGGTCAGAAAGTCGGTATTCTTGGTTATGGTAGCATCGGCCGTCAGGGTAAGCCATTCGAACTTTTTCATTTCCAGGTTCAGACTGTTGTACAGTACCAGTCGAACTATCCATGATATCCTCTATGTCTGAGCTACGTTCTAATTTTACCCACCATCACGAATTCAAGACAAGGTACAGGACTAACGAAAGCTCACAGTCGGCCGTGCTTTTGCTGCTCTGGGTATGACCATCTATGCATATACCGCCTCTCCACGCCCAACACCATCGTCACGTGTTGACAACGGTTATATTGTACCTAACACCGGCGATCCGGATGGCAGTATACCAACCGCCTGGTACTCCGGCACCTCAAAAGCCTCCCTGCACGACTTCCTCTCGCAAAAATTCGACATAATAGTCCTGACGCTCCCGCTAACTCCCTCAACAACGCACCTCCTCGGCACCGAGGAATTTGCTATTCTCGCATCCCAACCCCATCCACCTCTCCTGAGTAACATCTCGCGAGGACAAATTGTTGACCAGGCAGCAATGGTGAAGGCTCTACATGATGGTGGACTACGAGGTGCATGTTTAGATGTTACAGATCCAGAACCATTGCCGGAAGACAGTGAGTTATGGACGGCAAAAAATGTCATTATCACGCCGCATGTTAGTGGTGGAAGCGAGAAGTATCTGGAGAGAACGTGGGATATACTGGAGATGAACGTGGGCCGGCTGATGGAGGGAAAGAAGTTGATCAATCAGGTAGATCGCCGAAGAGGCTACTGAAGAGAAGAAAAAGGCCAGAGAGAAAACCAAGGTGAGCCCACATGAGGGGCGGAACAGTGCTCGATAAGAGCGATGACTTTGCGTACCAGACTTCATTTATGATGCGACACGCTTGTGAGCATGTATTCATGACATAGGAGCATAAACTGCTATAGATGCTGTACTGGCGATGCCAACCAGCTGATCAGATTCTAGATGCCATAAGTTCAACCCTTGCACCACTAAAATAGGGCCCAGGAGGTTTTACACCGAATGAACGAGTCTTCACTCCTATCTACCACATAGTAGTCTCTCTTCACGATAAAGCTCGTTTACTCCAGACTTGAGCCTCCTCACAACTGACTGTCCATGCTTTCCCTTCTCAGCAACCTCTCAGCCTCCACTCGCCCGTCAAAGCTATACAGCCATCCCTGAAATCCTGGATCCTGCAATGCATTCGGGAACCCACACGTCTCCCTCCCCGTGACTCCGACGCCCCCTTCACGCCTATACGTTCTATCTCTGTCCTCCTGCTCCTTTCCATCCGGCAACGTCCATATGGCTCCCATCTTATCCGTCATCCTCCCAACGAACCTCGTGCGCGGACGTCGCTCTCTCTCGAACAAAGCCAGAGCACGACGCACTTCAACAACAGAGGAACTATAACCAAGCAAATTCGAAAGAAGCGAAGCATCCTCAAACCCCATTGCTGCACCAGACCCAAGAAACGGCTTCATCGCATGCGCCGCATCCCCGACCAACGCGACCGCCAACCTCTCCCCTTCCCTCGCCCGCGCCCATGATCTTGGCACCGACACATCAGCATGATAGTCCAACACAAGCCACTTCAAAAAGCCTGTCCCATGCTCGATCAATGTTCTAATGCGCGGATCCCACGGCGCGGAATACAATGCCAGCAACTCCGCTTTCGAAGCCGGTCTGGGGCCGCGGAATAGCGACTCGTGGATGGCGGCTGCGTGTGGCGAAGCAGAGACGTCTGTGGTCAGGGCGAGGTAGAAGTCGTCTTTGAGCAGGTAGCCTGTGGCCATGGTGTGTGGGCCCTGCCAGATATGGACAGATGGAGGGGAGATCAGGGAGGACATGCCGAGGGCGTGCATGTCCGATACAGACATCAGGACGCGAGTCACGATGAGGCCGCTCCAGCGTGGGGTGATGGGTTGGGTGTTGAGGAAGGTGCGGGTGCTGCTTGCTTGGCCGTCGGCGGCGAAGAGGAGGTCTGCAGTGTGGTATATTGTGTCGTTTGTGGGTGTAGTAGTGCATATTGAGCCAGTGGTAAAATTGGTACGAGAGATATCGACGTTGGCACCGAGGTGGATCTTGACGCCGGCAGATTGAGCAGCGGAGTAGAGGATCTTGCGCAGGTCGGCGCGGTGGATGACGAGGAAGGGGGAGCCGTATTGTTGCTCCATGTCTGGCTCGAGAGAAAGAGCAGCGAGAGGGTTGGGGTCTGCAACGCCATCATGGGTGTTGGATGGCTGTGCGCGGTAGGAGTGGGATACCCAGTAATGGGATGCGGATGATCTGCTTCTGACTGCTTCCAGAAGGCCGAGAGTGTGCAGGACACGGGTAGAGTTGGGTGGTAGAACGATACCGGCCCCTACCTATCAAAAATCATGAGTTGAGGTCTGCTGGAATAGATGCATATGATATATACCTCTTTGAGCTCTACATCACTTTCGAATATCGTGACGTTGTATCCGAATTTTCGGAGGGAGATTGACAGAGCTAGGCCGACAAGTCCGGCTCCGATCACGGCAATTTGATATCCGGATTTGAATCTCTCTGGTGACTTTTCGCCAATGCCTTCCATTGTCAAGTATCTTTTTGATGCACGTCAAACAGTCTTCTAGAGGTAGCCGAAGTTATTACATCTATGTGATCGCTTAGAGTTCAAAAAGTCAGATGGATGGTTACACGACTGAAGTATGCGCCTCACTCGCCGCGGACATTCCAATCTGGCGGGAATCGCTTGTGTACAGGGGCACCTAGCTTGCTATCGCAGGGGTCATGTGAAGTACTATGAAGGTTTGATCATTACGTGTTAGTTGAATACCAGAAGTTCAAGTGTCGGTATTCACATATTGTGCGAGGAGCATCATGGTATGTTTTCCATATGACTTGACCTGGAGGTCTCAATCTCGCTTCGACGTAGTCTGTTTCCATTTCCTGATCCTCCATATGATGCTCGTATATGGTTGCGAATGCATCCGAACATCTGATTGGCTGCATTACATTCGGGCCTGTTGTGGTTACCCCTTCCACAAGCTCCCTTGCTGATCTACAATCGGAGAGCGCTGCATTTGACCGAGTGAGGTTGAGCCTGATCCCGGGCCGTTGCAGATGGTGTATAAGACATACAGGTTTGTGGGCTTATTTGTGGTGTGACTGGTGTTATTCCGGCCATCTAATTGCGTTTGCTGGCTACCACAGAAGTTACGAAAGAGACACAATGAAACCAGACGAAGAAAGAAACAGGACGAGCCGAGTGACCCTCAGATAAGAAACAGATCACAAAATTGCACAAACGTGACACTGACCATCACTGAGGTAAGGGGCGCGACATTTTGAAACCAGAATCGAGGCAAACCTAAGTTGTCTCCTTCTGAACATACATCGGCATGTCGGCATCGGCACTTGCAACGCCTTGCCCACGCCGTGAACTGTTATGGGCAATTTGATGCCAGTGCCATGGCCTTGGAAGTGGAGAGTCGGAGGCCGACGATGCGCCGTGCGTGTGTCGGTGTGAATGAATGCAGAGGCATAGACTACACAACAACACGTCTGTAGTTCCGATGCGTGATGAAGATGAACATGATAGAAGATCACTATGGGAACGAACGTGCTTTTTATATATCTATGTGTGTGAAAAGCTTTGACGCTATACCCGATCCGTTCATTACCTAATCACACAAAAGTAACTGAATGCGAGCGAGCACCGAGTTATCAATAGAATCAAGCATTGAAACACAAAGTATGTCTATGGGATTACGAAATCAAGTGTGTCTGGCGAACAAGGACTTCGAAGACTTCTGAGCGCGAATGTGCTATCTCGAAGGTCCCACTTTCACCCTGGTTCCTGCTTATCGATAGATTGGTTTTGATCCATTGAAGGTTTCGACTCTGTAACCGCCTCGTACGTGGCTGAATCTCTACCACACGCTACCCGAAGCATCATGACTCAATGAGCAGGAGCTCACGTCAATAATACCCTGCATGGGTATCTGGTGTGGTGATAGCTTGAGAGATATCGTCGATCGAGCACACTTGCAAGACCATGCCTGGCTGAAAAATGATAGGCGCTAGATTTATTATTCCACACGTGGCTTTCAGTTCTTCAAAATGAATAGGACTATTGCCTCACGCTCTCGAGACGCAATCTGCAGAGTTTTGTTATTGCAGCTGAGGTCGAGATGTACAGAAGAGGCGTGGGTTAGAGGATCAATCAGTCAGAAGATTTTCTGGTAATGGTAAGGCTAGGTTGCCGACATCATATGCCTTTCGTTTCCGGAGACCATCTGCTGGCAGAATGAGTATTCCTACGTCTCCCCAAATGTATAGTTCGTCACAAACGGATGCGTTACGTCATAGTCACTTACTTCATCTCAACCTTATCCGGCGCATGAACCTTAAGCATTGAACAGCTTGTCAGTCCTGAAGCAAAATATCATAGGTAACCACTACAAAGCCTACGATCATAATGGTATCATCAAAGGACTCTGGTACATGGCGCCCTGTCTACAACGTCCTTCAACACTAATCTCATATCTCAGACATAAAGTCCCTACCTGACAAGGCCACACAAGCAGACAAGGACTTGGCATATAAAGTTGCCGCAAACATCAAACCAGGGCACAAGAGTGGAGAGTCTAATATCAAAGAGACCATAGAGTCTGCTGCCACCAAAGAGGAGAATCTGATCTCGAAACGAACGGTCGGAGGTGACGATGGAGGGGAGTCGGGGACAGCTGAGAGGAGGGTTTAAAGATGAAAGATCTGGTATGTAAGGGGCGTCATGGTAGAATGTATGATACTTGCTATGAATACTTTGATCGCAAACGCGACACGTCTTCCGCTAGTTATCAGTGTATACCATTTACTAATGAGACGATGTGCTCGTCTGAAATGAAATGCTCCATAAATACTCGTTTGGGCCATATTGGATGAAGTACAGACTATGCTGCTACATCGAAAGCCACCTGCTCTCATGCAACTATGCCCAGCACGTTGTCAGGCATTCGTGATTCATCGCGTGTAAAACTCACCAGCACGAGCTCATCCCAAAACCCCGCCTACGCACCCCACAAATCTCCAAACGCCATGCCCTAAGCCGGAAATGCGCAGCCATTCAGATTTAGATGTCATTGTAACCCAGGTAGGTTTTGGGCAAGTTCTTATCTACCACCGCCCACGCCCATGCCCTTCCTGCCTCCCCACACCAAAGCGCCGAGGGATCCTCAGACTTCTGCAATACTCCGTCCTTCTCTAGCGCTTTGATCTCATGGCCGGTCGTGTATGTCAAAAAGTGTTCGCAGTCTTTATCCTCAAGTGCAAGCGCGTTGCCACTAATGCCATGACACAGACAGGGCTCCTTGGTCAGTAGACCTCGTTCTTTGATGCACTCCCGGCCTTTCCTTATTGCGCTCTCGATCTTGTCCTTCAGATTTGGGAAGTATCCTTTGATTTGGTCTAGACTGGCGACCACGCCTGGTGCGCCGTGGCAGAACTGTACGAGGCGGTCTTTGCCAGGAGGTATTGAGGACGGCCAGTTCCCACTGTCGAATTGGTAGCTCAATAGTGCTGCTAGATCAGCTTCAATCTTAGGAGCCCATGTTGGGTCTGTGAGGACAATTTGAGTGATTATGCCAACGGCACCGTGTACTGCACCAACGTAGGCTTTGCCGTGCCATTTCCATGGCCTGGGAGTGTCCATGATTGTGTCGATAACGGCGTCGGCTGAGTCATCAATGAGATCTAGCATTTCTTCGTTGTCGCTGAAAGATCTCCGCACCAGTCTTAGGAAGTAGAGGTAGCCTGCGCCGCCATAAAGCCACTCGATGGACGCTCCAGGCTCCGCAGCAATATCTTTGTAGTTGCATAGTTCTTTTACCGTGTCTTCATCTTTTGCTGTGGCGGCGTATAGCGCAAGAAGCGCCATGATGTCGTCGCTGACACCGCATTTCTCTGGTGATGGACCTGGATAGTCTTTGATGTTTGCTTGTGCTTGTTCCAGATAGGCCGCAGACCAGGTTGTTAGTGGAAAATCTTCGATCTCTAAGTCTGGATAGAGTCCATTGAGTGTCGCAAACAGATGAGCCACCGATGTTGGACCGTAATAGAATCCACCACCCGCTGGTATTTTGTCTGGAGGATACTCTGTCACTAATCGCGTGAGTGAGGCAACGAGTTGCTTCTTTGGATCTCGGCGAGCAAGCGGGGCATCATTCCTGAAAAATCGTGACTTGTGTGACATTGCTGCAGCTGCTTAGCGTGCTAACCTGACTTGTGATAAATTGCAGATAGTTCTATGATTCGACGTTGTTATGCCTGCCTCTGGTCTGTTGTGCTAGTTCCTTTGAGAGTGGTTTTGATGTTGAAGTTCAGTAGGCTGAGACTGTGGGGCGGCGCGAAGTGACGTAGCTTGGTCAGACAGCTGACAGGCGGGATGTTTGCAAGTAAGGAGGTGAAAGGCTGAACTTTCATTCCAATGTTCAGTCGGTGGTCATTATTGACCCAGGCTTACTCAGATGCTGTTCTTATCTCGTATGTACTACGACATCCGCAGTAGCAACATGTATGAGAGCTCGAACAAGGCTTGGTAGGGGGTTTGATTCAAGGTTTCTAGCGGGCCTCAGGTGTCTTCTTTGGTGAATCACATAAAGAAGATGCAAGCCTAGTGCAGTCCTTGAAAGGGGAAGCATATATACGCATGTCATGTTCATCTAACCCTGCTTCGTCTGGATCTCTTGACTTCCACCTCTTCCAACTTTATAACCTGGTGCTCTTCAGGCTCGAGGGATCTTTTTAATTTCTTTTCAGCCACTGTAGTTGTTTCAATGTCTTCGATTTTGATCTTCCCATCTGCTTCACCCTTGATTATCTCTGCCTCATCTTTCACCTCCACTTTAGCGACAAGCCTCTCCGAGAACGCCCTGAGATCGGCAGTAAAGAGCACCGAGTGTGCCCAGCCTGCTTCTCTGCCCCAGAGTTGCCGGAAGCGATTCGCAACGGCGTCATATGTAGCCTTAGTCAGGCTACTATGCTTCCCCTTTCCAAATTTGTAATCCCGCTGGGCTATCTGCCAGACGTGTGTGTCAACAGGTACTGCTTCGCCCCAACCCAGTCCCATCAAACAGACGCAATCTGCAACTTTGGGCCCAACGCCTTGGAGCTCCAAAAGCTGTTCGTGTGCATGCCGGTATCCTTCTCTTCCCCCTTCCACCAGCTCTCCGGTGGACTGCTTTCCCTTAAATGATTTGGCGCTTTCTGGGTTTCTGAGGCTGTCCAACCAGCCAAGTTCCTTCTCTTTAGCCACAATCTGTGCTGTTCGATGCAGATACTTTGCCCTGTAGCCAAAACCTAGATCTCGCAAGTGTTGTTCGACTTTCGGTCCGACAAGCGCTTCGGGGGGTGGGAAGTCGTGGTAAGCTTGAGTACCGATATGTCCAATTAGCGGCCCATAATTTAGGCACAACTTCTCCACCATCTGCGATATCCTCGCGATGTTGTTATTGCTACTGCAAATAAATCCTACCAGAGCCTCCCAAGCATCTTGTTTCAGTATCCGTACTCCCGTGAACTTTGGCGCCTTCTTCTTGAAATTTGAATCTGCCGAAGCCCATTGCTCATATAATTGCGTAAGATTTGGTTCGAGGTTCAAATAATGCTTTAACAGCTTCAAAGTATCATCCTCCTCCACTGTAGACTCTGCTACCGAAGCCGCATGCGAGTAGGGAGGTGTAGGAGGAGCGAGAGCAGCGGCAGGAAAAATGGCTCGGTAGTGAAGATACTCGGGGTCTTGACGGAGGGACAGTATGCGACCATGCAGCGTACATGACCATTCATCATCGGCCGATTTGCGCCATCTGTATGGTCAGTCATCTTCAGTGAATGGCCCGCAACTGAAACGTACCTGAACGATTGGCCACATCGTAGGGTTGTATTGATGCAGAGCTCTGACAAACTGACCGGCAGCTTCTGCCACTCTGTGATGCGAAAATTGCCCATTCTGACCGTATGAAAGGTAGGAAAAGCAGCAGAAGTAAAGAGACAGGGGAACTTCTCTCAGGCTTTTGCGCGTTAAACGCGAACGCGCCCTAAATCATTTTACATGCCTTAGGCACCAATCTACCGAAGCTAGAACTTCTCTGGATCTTCAAAGCTCCGAGAGCCTCATTGTTCAGTCTTTTGTAAACATCACAACCGCCATACTGCTTTACAGAAATCTTTAATTGATATCTCGTGCAGGCCTGTTGTACTACTTGACATCTAGACGGCAACTTGTCCAAGCTTCTAAGCTTGCTGTGCGCAAGGACTGAGTTGCGAAGATGAATGGCGGCGAGTCCTATGGCGGTGGCCGAGGTAAGTATCTTACAATCATGGCTGTGCAGCTACTGATTGCAATATGTTATAGAACGACACGGCTCAGGTCGCGATTATGTATGGTATACTCTCTCATATGCTTCGAAACTGGGCTAATCTGACAGAAACCGCGCGGAGACCGTGACGACCGCCGCGACCGACGTCGCCGATCTAGATCTCCCAGACACGGAGGGTCAGGTGGAGGATCGCGCAGAGACTACGAGGTAGATACGTACTCTTCAAGTCGCGACTACAGGGAGCGTGAACGCGAGGACAGGTACGCAGGTCGTAGCGACAACAGGCGCGAGGAAAGAGGCGGTTGGGGTGGTGGCCGTGACAATCGAGGAAGCAGACGCGATGATGGCGATCGTCCTCCACGTCGCGATCGTGGTGATTTGTTCGATGATAGAGGCGGAAGAGGCAGAAGAGAACGTGGTGGCGGTCACGAACGAGCCGAGCAACGACCTCGTAGTGCCAGCCCGCCCCCGAAGAGAAAGGAGCCTACACCAGATCTGACTGACATCGTACCGATCCTTGAGCGCAAGAGAAGATTGACTCAATGGGACATTAAGCCTCAGGGTTATGAGAATGTCACCGCGGAGCAAGCGAAGCTATCTGGAATGTTCCCTCTGCCAGGCGCACCGCGTCAACAACCTATGGACCCAAGTCGTTTGCAAGCCTTCATAAACCAACCGTCCGGCTCCGCCACGTCATCTTCGCTGAGACCATCCAACGCGCGACAAGCAAAGCGATTGTTCGTGTACAACATCCCTGCATCAGCGACTGATGAATCGATTGCAGAGTTCTTCAATCTCCAACTCAATGGCCTGAACGTCATACAAGGAACCGATCCTTGTGTCAATGTAGCCATTGAACCTAGCCGACAATTCGCATTATTGGAATTTCGCAACACCGAAGATGCTACGATGGCACTAGCACTTGACGGCATCTCGATGGAACCAGACGCTATGGATACTAGCAATGGCGCGTCCAATGGCAAGCCTTCAGGCCTGAGAATCTCTCGTCCGAAAGATTACATTGCGCCAGCACCGGACGCGGATGAGGAACCGCCCCAGGAAGGTGTCATATCCAATGTTGTCAAGGACAGCGCCAACAAGATTCTTATCACGAACATTCCTGTCTACCTTAGTGACGATCAAGTCACCGAGCTTCTCGCTGCCTTTGGTGTCCTCAAAGCATTCACTCTTGTCAAAGATACAGGCACAGAGCAGTCGCGAGTGAGTTGTTACCCTCGCTCCGTTCAACGTACCAGGTACAACACTAATCTTTGCTTTCTAGGGTATCGCCTTTTGCGATTATGTCGACCCACAAGCCACCGATGTCGCCGTCGAGGGCCTCAACGGCATGGAGCTTGGCGATGCACAACTCAAGGTACAGCGAGCTAGCATTGGTATCACGCAAGCATCTGGTCTTGAGATGGGTGTCAACGCCATGTCAATGCTCGCCGGGACTACCTCCTCTGAGCTTGAGCAAGGTCGTGTCTTGCAATTATTGAACATGGTGACGGCTGAAGAGCTCATGGATAACGATGAATACAAGGGTGAGTCATGTGGTCTTCTAAGTAACTCATCTAGCATACCAGTACTGACACATTGCAACAGAAATCGTTGAAGATGTCAAGGATGAATGCAGCAAGTACGGTCCCGTGCTGGACATCAAAGTCCCTCGCCCAAGTGGTGCTCGTCAAAACCCCGGTGTTGGTAAAATCTTCGTCAAGTTTGACAAGCCAGAAAGCGCACAGAAAGCTCTTGCGGCGCTCGCAGGCAGGAAATTTGCAGACAGAACTGTTGTGGTGACGTTCTTCGGAGAGGTATTCACCATCTACCAATCTTTTTTCCCCTCTCCACAAGATATGCTAACTTTGTCCCACAGGAGTACTTCGACATCAACGCCTGGTAGAGCTGCCGTCATCCCGGATTCGATGGATCTTGATGAACTCTACGTCTCCTGCCTTCCCCCCCCCCCTGTTTTCCGTTTCCATCCAAATGTCCTCCTCCTTCGTCTCATTCAAATGGTTTTGTCGGGAAAGGCGAGGAGGGGTCCCTCTCCGTTACGTGTAGTTAAATATTTGTTGTCATTTGGAAAATCAAACTTCCAAGGATCACGGGGCCTTTGTATTTGTATCGCGTGCACTTGAAAAACAGTTCGGTGGCGGACAAAGAAAAGTTTCCAGTCGAATGCCATAATAAGTCGCGTCTGTGCTTTTTTTTGACTGAACGCTTGGTCCTTTCTTTCACCATCTGATCGGGTCTTAGTCGTCACTTTTCTGAACTAACTATCGAGTAGAATCGGCTATGAAACATCAGTGAAACCTTGAGTTATTACCTTCAAGGTAGTCCCGAAGAATAGTCGTTCACCTAGCGCGGTGGATCTTTCCGGAACAAAGGAGGAGTAGCTAGCTTCAGCTTCTTCGAAACATCATAACACTCCCCCCGCTCGAAGGACAAGATAATTGCGCTTACTGCTAGGGAAAAGTTTCACGTTGTGTATGAAGATGGGTTCGTTTACTGCTAAAAGACTGCCAGGAGAAGCCAGGAGAAAAACCGTATTGTATTGATCGTCACGCACTGCGCCATTCCAGTCCGGATACGCTCTACTCTCAAGTATCGACACTAGAGCAGCTACTTTACTAATTCGCCCATATGTCATCCTACGCCGCGCTCCCATCCGCAATCTTCGTGTCTTCCGGCTTGCCCACGCTATCCCTCCTCCGCTTCTCCGCCACGGCCAATTCGTCAGCGCCAGGTGTCTTCGGGATCTCTGTCAGCACGGCCGGATCACGCAGGCGTGCCTCACGCTGCTCTGGTGTTTCTTCGGCCTTCTTTTGCGCAAGATTTTTGTCTATTGATGCAACGCTGCCGCTACGCGCTCGCTGGGTTTGGGGTGATGTGGGTGTGCCATCCAGTTCGACTGGTACGCTGTTTATGCTTCTGGTGGCGATGTCGATGAAGGGCTGGCTTGCGGCCGCGGATGTCTGGGATGGTGGTCAGTCGGCCAGCAAGCAAGCAAAGCATGTAGGTTTAGGGAAAAGACGTACCGTCTTGTGCGGGAAGGAGCCAGAGCGAACAACGGGGGAGATGGGAGGAGCGGTGTCGTCTTTGGATTTGGAGGAAGGGGGCTCGGAGGGTCTTACGGTGAGTTGTTCTGGCTGTGGAGGCATATTGACCTTTGTCGAATTAATGTGTAGACGAGCGACTTTGTGATAGTTGAGTGTCGAGTATTCCTGGGCTTTGCCTATGTCTAGAGTCGATCTAGTATCTGTATCCCCGCCTTTGTGTACTAGTTCATGTATATCTGTTCGGTTCTTTAAGGCAGCTCTTAGCCTTGATTCCAAGAAGTCTCAGGTGCCCCGTACGGCTGAAACCTGGCGGGACCTGACGCTGGTGACGCTGTAGGATCCCAGGCGCTTGACAGGCTGAGAAAGCGCTAGCAATAGGTGCCGGGCGCCTTGAATACCTAATCTCGTCTCGTTAGTATCTTCCTTGCGGGCAGGCAAACACGCCGGTTGGGCACGGGAATATATAGACTGGCGTACCTGTGGCTAGTGGCTGAAGTCAGAGGTAGGTCGTAGCTGTGCGGAGTGCTGTTGATGGTTCGAGTGGTCTGATAGAAGCTGTACACGAATATAATAATCAGGACGTAGTTCGAAAAAGTCAATGACAAAGTACAGCCTTGTGGTGTGGAGATGAGATGTCGGGAAGCTATTACTATGCTGGAGAGCAAACAGAACAAAGTGGGGTTAACGGGTTGAAGGGTCCTTTGGCGGCGGCTTCTAACGCTAACAGTGGCTGATAAGACTGATGCCACTCTGTCGATTCCTGCCTTAAAGCCTTAGAGCCCTTGAAACCGAGCTCTTGGCGTATAAACACTTCCTGACTTCCTATTGTGGCGTGAAGTGCCGTGCTGCTATTTTCGGCAACCACCTACATGCGCACAGACATCTTGAAACGTATTATGACATCAATTGGAAAATCTGAAAGCCGTATTGAAACGCCGGGTCCGGCTCCACGCCAAGCGCCAAAGTGCCGGTATGTTCGGAAAATACGCCGAATCCATGAAAAACCCCTTCCGAGATGTTACAACTTTCTGTCAATGAAGAAGCCTGCAAGACCCAAACCATAACACCCAGTGCTCAAATATGATACCACGATCATCAGACCGATATAGACTTACAGCCACTCCGGGCTCGGCGCCATTACTGTACTCGTATTTGGTGACACCCGGTCATCCTGCAGCGCAAGAACCTTGTGCGGCTCAACGAGCCCTAGTACTTTGATACTCTTCTTGAGCTCTTTCTGACGTCGCGCATCTTTAACTCTTTCTAGAATGCTTTTCCTCGGCATTTTATTCGGAACATACTTTGGGCTCTTTTTTGGCTTTGGAGTGGTGGGCCAACTGTCGAAGGCGCTGTATTCATCATCTTTCTGCCTCGACGAGAATGAACTTGACGAAGCCGGCTTTGTGCGACCATACGAAGTCTTAGACGGTTTTTTCCTGGGTTTGTAGAGCGCGATCGAGAAGTTTTCGCGAGAAATTAGTGGCTGTGAGCCTGAGGAGCGGGATGGATGAAACATAACACTGGAGCTAGCACGTCTCATTTGACGTTGTACTTTGGTGACAGTATTGGCAGCTGATTTGGATATCATCGTCGTCCGACGTTTGATTTGCTTCGCAACTTTCTGAGCCGATGTATAGGAGACCTGCCCGGAGTCGTGCATTGTATTGGAAGGGGTGACAGGTAATCGAGGAGATTCCGGTGTGCGAGGAACAAACTTTGGCAAAGCTGTTCGTGAACGTGAGCCTACACTAAACGACGCAGCCAATGGCGACGAAAGTTGTTTACCAGTTCGTGGAAGTACCAGGGGAATCATAGTCGCACCTCGTTTCTTGACCAGTCGAGTCTCGGCTGGGTTGCTCTGCCTTTCTGGTTTGAGAGACTGAGTACCCCTTCGACCTTGCCGCAGTGTTGGTATTTGAAGCTGCTCAAGCGACCGATGCCCGTTAGAAAATGGGTAAAGTTTGGGATGAAAAGGACTGTAGGGTGACGACACTTTATATGCAACACCGTAATTCTTGCCATGTTCTGGTCGAGATGTTCTTACATTAGAAGCTTCGCGGTTTCCTTTTTGTACCGCTAGGGTCCCTGCAGAAGGGTATCTCTTTGGTACTTTAGCACCCATAGATGTCTCGGAATCAGAGCCTTTGTAAGTTGAAGATGGTAACAAGACTGGCTGACTAGCGTTCAAGCGGAATGCTGTTGAGTTCTGTGCTGCTGCTATAGCTCGAGTGGCTTGACTGGATTCCATGCGGGCAAGCCGCTCGGTAGTCTCAATGGGCCTTATGAAGTCTTCCGGTGATGGAGACACAACCAGCTCTCGATATCGTTCGACCATAGTTGCATGACCGACAGAGTGCTCGCGGGTCTGGCACGTCCTGTCAGTTATTTTGGAGGAGGCACCATCATCACCTTCCGGGTCGTCGGCAATGCTGGACATCCTGGCAACGAAGCTTCGGCGTCGCCCTGGTACAGAGGACTGAGTTGGAGTCTCCGTTTTAGTCGTTGCAAAGTCCGCCCTAAGCAACGATTTCCAAGGAGGGGGGCCGAGCAATGTATCAGCTTGTGCGTCTCCCTGAGCATTCGAGGCAGTGACCGATTCTGCAGGCGCTGGTTCTGGGGCCTCGAGAGTCAAATCAAAGGACTGTTTACTACGTTCTGACGACGGTGTGGACGATCCGCTCAGGAATGTTGCGTGTTCAGGCGAAGGACTTGGCATCAACGGTTCGAACAGGCGAGGAGTTGACGTGCGCGTTCCAGAACCTGCTTCGTCCTCAGATGACATGCCAGGCCCTATGACGACTGCGGAATGATTGCGCCGCTTCTGTGATTTCGGCGAATGTGCCTGTCTCTTCCACCATTCTTCGGCCGGTGTCGTTGGCGCGGCGGTGCTGTAGATACTTGACGAGGACGATACCGGAAATGGTGCCCTTAGGTGTCCTGGGGACATTGGGATACTCAAAGGAATAGGTGGTAGAGGCTTGTTTGGGTCAACGGGTGGCAGGGACAGGTCTTGATACCATCTAGCTGAATCAACAGCGACCTGCATACCTTTCGAGGTTTTGGCGGGGGAACGAGCAGATCGAGCGACGATATGAAGCTTTGGGGAGCTTTGTATCAATTTCCTAGGAGGATGAGAAGTAGTGGTAGTCTGAGTTGCCATTTCAGAGGACTTCTCTAGTATTTCTTTCTTCGGAATTGTAATTGGGGGTTTGCTATCGAACAAAGCGATGCTCTCGAGGTGGGACATAAGTCACGAGAAGACGTCCAGATGGCCGAATGCGACCAAGAAGACTACATACCAAAGTGGGCACGGTCCATGACTTACTCCAAAGGCACGGATGAGAATGATATGTTATCATAGACCAGGCGAAGCCAGCGATGCGCACAGTCGCTTCAATGAAACAAGTTTCTATAGGCGCTTGCCATGATACCCCAGTATAAGATGGTTGAAACCCGTGGTATGGTAGATAGTATGCGTATTCTGACGATTCGTGCGCAAATGTGGGATCATAACGATCACAGCAATCACAGCTTCTGGATGAATCATCCGCGTCGACAGGCCATACGCACGACTCATGGACTTTGGATTCTCGTCGGCGTTAACAGTATAGATTGCTTTGCTGTCCTCTGTGCGCACATAAGTCGATAAGAGCCTCGTGCAAGAAAAGGCGCGGGGGCTTTGAGAATGTGACAGCAGGGCCGTGCAGATCGCGTAAGGGTCGAAAGCGTGGGCATGACCAGGATAGATGGTAAATGCAAGTCATGGCTCTGGACTATTTTGTGCTTTCTCCGGGGCTATTTGCTTCTTCCTAATTTTCGCTTTCTGCATAAATAGTCGGGCCGGTACTGAGTCTGAAGGATGAAAAGCAAACGAAACGTGAGATAGGCCGAAGTGAATTGTGAGGCCTTCATCCATGCCACACGATTAACCAATGGCCATGCTTGGGGATGACTCGGGAACGATGTATACACAATATACAGTACAGGATACGTTGTACCGGAAACCTCGGCACCGTAGACATGCTTGACCGTACGAAAACAGTCCACAGTCGGACTGCCCTCAAATTACGGATTAGGTGACGACACGTTGGAAGATGCCAGGAAGAGCCGAGGACCTTGGTTATCGAAAGTGGAGGCGACGCAAGGGATATGTGCGTACGGCGTGAATATGGATGAGGATGTGGATATGGACGTGGATGTGTATGTGAATATCTCTCAAGGCGGAATGAAATCCTCGAATCCTCGAAATTGCGATGAATCCGTTCCCACTTTGAGTCTTTAGATCTAAGGTTGCTTGCTACATGATGGAACCTGGGCCCACTACACATTCCACGCTAGTCCGCTTCTGGTTCTTTGGCGTCTGATGTCCGATATTTGGATACATGCCTTAATGCCTTAGGCTTAAAGCTTAGGAACAGCCTTGCATGGACATGCCGTCATGACGTCGACGCGATACACCGCGATACACCGTGAGGTCTTACCTACGCGTTACCATCACCTGCACACCGGCAGTTCCTACAAGTAAATTACTTGCTCCCACCGTATCCACTCTCAGTCGAGTGCGTATCACTCTAACCTTGACCCTTGCTACCAACAATGTCCAAGAAACATACCTTAGATGGCTTCTTTCAGCCAGCCGTTCAAGCCAAAAAAATCAGATTGACAGCCTCTTCTGAAACGTCAAATCATGACACCTACCCGTATTCAGTACCAAAACTGCCTCCTGAGATCACCGAAATCCTCTCCTTCTCACCAGCGGACGAAGGCAAACTCATAAACGACAAACCAGATCTGGATCTTTACTATTTCTCACCATATGTGTCCAAGGACATTGAGAAGGAGCTCTTCAGCTTCCTAAGAGAGAACCTCTTCTTCTATCGCGTCCAATATAGCATCAAACGAGGGCCTGTAGAGACTCAGATCAATACACCACGGTATACAACTGTATTTGGAGTAGACGAGTCATCGACTTTCGGAGCAGAAGGTCATTTGCTAGATGCACAGTCCGGGAAGCCAGTTCCTCGAGACCGATACAAGTGTAGACCACGACCAATTCCAGACTGTCTGGAGACCCTTCGAAAGATAACTGAAGGCACCACTGGTGAGAAGTTCAATTTTTGCCTCGTGAACTACTACGCGAGCGGTAACGACAGTATCTCTTATCATAGTGATGATGAACGATTCCTAGGCCCAAATCCTGCAATCGCTTCATTCTCGTTTGGCGTGAAGAGAGACTTTTTGATGAAGCATAAACCAGCAAAAAAGGATGGAAAGCAAATTGAGATCGATTCAAAGCCCATAAGGTTTGAGCTGAAATCTGGAGACATGATACTCATGAGAGGACCCACGCAATCGAATTGGTTGCATAGCATACCGAAGAGAAAAGGAGGTGATGTTGACAAAGGTAGGATCAATATCACCTTCCGACGTGCTATGGTGAGAGGTGGCACAGACAATTATTACCAGTATAATGTGGGAACTGGTATCGCTTTTCGTTGGGATGCTGTGAAGAAGGATATGGTCCCTTGGAAGCACGATAGCCACTCGTAGAGGTGCTGAGGCAACACCACGCCACTTATGGAAAAAATAAGCTTCATTCGCTTCAACGACGCCATGACATTTATAGAGTGAGCGGTATGTCTTGAATGAACACCAACCAGTCTTCTTAGCCGTAAGAAGCATAGCGCCAGCGCATCCAATCCATACTCTGTAGCATCTCATGAGGAGAATAACGGACCGGAAGGTGATTTGACGGCAGATTGCGCTTTGACTATGGCCAGCTGTTCGCTCCTCATCAACCGTGTTCTTGCGAGTACTTCCGGTCGATTGCTAGAGTATCGGGTTTGATACTGCCTTGATCCTTGACCTGCTGTAAATCGCCGGTGCCTTATCCCTAGACTTCGAGGAAACAATGTTCGGAGTGGCCGTCGCATGATGCACACCATCAAGCAGACTGACTTTGAAGTTCGAGAGTCTCATACTCTGGCAGCGAGATGCCAGCGTCATGATTTATGTCTTCGTTGAGGCGGATATAGACGGCGTTAAGAACTCTGATCTTGCTTCATTCCCATCCCATCGCGTAAGCTGTGGTCTGAGTCACAGTAGACCTGATGAGCTGGTAGCGATGATGATTAGACCGAAAGTTGGACAGCCTCATGTCTATGTGGTTCATTCGGGACTTCTAATATCTGGAGGAAGGTCAGATGAGGTTGGATTTCACGTTCATATGCGGGGTCTTGGCGATGCATCTGAAAACCTGAAGCTTAACCTGCTGCCGCCGCGCAGCCAGAGATTAGAGGGGGCTGAAGACCGCCCTCCATCTCTGCCTCATGTATCCTGTCGTAACCATTCCTCTATTCATATTCCACGAATCTCTGTCTATCCGGGGAATCACTGCTCTTATCGTCCGATCCTATAAGCACCACCACTGCCCGCATTCGTCGACTCTGCCAAGCCCTCCGCTTTCGACCATCAGCTTGAATCGTTAGCAAACCCATTGCCACACAAAGCGCGTAACGTACGGATTGATCGCTGTTTTCCAACAACACACCAACATCGTCATTGGTCAGGCAAGAGCAGAGAGTACGATACTCATATAAGGTGGAGCCTGCGCTTCAAGTAGAACCTGACAGCCAGCTGCCAGGAGCAACAACAGGGCACCAAGACGAGGCTCGAGTGAGCAGCAGCTTCCACGAAAGCAAGCCCAACGGGATCTGTCGATGAACTTATCGATTTAGATTGCCTTAAGAACAAAACGACGTATTTGCGACACAAAAGGTTGCAAGCGCAAGCTGGGGAATCTCGGTCCTCTGGGTAGAGGGTGATTACGCAGTGCAAGCAAGACAACTCGCGCGAGAGTATATAAGGAGCTTAAGTCCGTTCAATTTGAGATCCTTTTGATTTCTCAGGCCTTCCTCACCAACTCCCGACTTCGACTGTCGGCGCCACCACCCTGCAGGCAGTAAGTTGCCATAATAGCGGATCCATCCACTCCACAAGGCGCTTAAGTCCGCTGTCTCCGAAACACTCTTCGACTCTTTGCGATACCAAACTATATCATCAAAGCAGAGCAACATGACGCCTACACCACCATCTGCAAGCTCTTCGAGTGCTGGACAGTCTCCGGATGCTCGTTTTAGGGTCGTTCGGAAGCGCAATCGGGTACCATTATCGTGTGGACCCTGTAGACATAGGAAGTGAGTCCTACACGTAAATGCTATCATCGGGATCAGAGGCTAAACAACAGTCAATAACAGGCTGAAATGCAACCGAGGACATCCATGCGATAATTGTACAAAGCGCGGTGACATAGCGTCGTGCGCCTACGCTACTCCCGGAAGTCGAAAGAAGAGCACAAGCAGCAATACTAATACATCCCCAGACGATATGCAAAACAGAATAGACCGACTAGAGGGACTTGTGCTCTCGTTGATGACCAATGGATCACAATCTGCAGGACCCGTTGCTGCTGCTGCCGCCATTGCTGAAAACAGCTTTGGCTCTGAGCCCGGAAGCAGTTCACTGAGCATCGACGTTGATGCGCCGGAGTCGATGAAAGAGGAGGGTGAAAACGACGAAAGCGACGTCGAACAAGTCGCCAAGTCTATCGGAGTCATGAAAATGGATAACAATCGAACCATATTCGCGTCGGAGGCTCATTGGTACGCCATCCTGGGTGAAATCGCGGAGGTCAAAAACTACTATAATGAGAACAAGAAACAGTACGATGACCATCTGAAGCGTGTACAAGCTTCGCAAGGAACTGAAGCTCGACCCGGTATGACCTATCTCCTGGGCTCAACGAAGCCTGCCACACATGCAGAGATTCTGGCTTCCTTCCCGCCGAAGCAATCTGCTGATCTTTTAATCACTCGGTATTTCAATACCTACGATCCTTCGCTACACATCGTACATGGTCCGACGTATCAGAAACAGTACGACCGCCATTGGCAGACTCCGTCAGAAACACCTGTGATATGGTTAGGGATGAGTTTTGCGATGATGTGCATCGCTTTGCAGTCATATCATCGAGCTGGTGACGAGCCTCCAGAATATTTTGGGACAAGCTGGCAACTATCTTCAGATTATCGGCGGCTTACTGCACAATGTTTAATCCTTGCGGATATCACACAACCAATTGCGCACATGCTGGAGACCCTCATCCTGCATGTCTATGGTGATTATGCGCGTAGCAGGGACGCTGAGTCTGGCATACTCACAAGCGTCACAATCATTACACGCCTTGCTATGCGTATGGGCTATCACCGGGATCCTGGTGCTTATCCAAACATTTCAGCGTATGAGGCCGAAATGCGCCGTCGTCTTTGGTCTGCAGTGCGGATGTCCGATTTGCTCTTTTCTGCACAGGCTGGATTACCACCAATCGTGCGAACGCGAGACAGTAATACCGAGCTACCGCGAAACATATATGATGACGAGCTCTATGAAGGTATTGTAACTTTACCGCCCTCTCGACCAGCGACAGAAATCACTCCTGTGTCGTACCTCATTGCCAAGTCTCGAGCTCTCTTCCTTTTCGGCACGGTTATAGAAGAGGTCCATTCGCTAGCACACTCTCAGTATGAAGACATCATGAAACTCGATCAGCGGATACGAGAAATGCAGACCACCATAGCGCCCCATTTAAGAATGAGATCGATTGAAGAATCTGCCAGAGACACCTCAAGTCTCATCATGCAACGATTTTCACTGGATCTTCTCAATCTTAAGAGCATCACTTTACTCCACCGCAAATACCAAGGACCTTCACGCCACAACCCTCGCTTTGCATACTCTAGACGAGCGTGCATAGACGCAGCTATGACTATCCTGAAGCATCAGGCAGCGCTTCATGACGCATGCCGCCCTGGTGGCCGACTTCGCAGCACGAAATGGTTTATCTCATCCCTGAATACTCACGATTTTTTCCTTGCCGCGATGATCGTCGCCCTCGACCTCTACCACACTGTCGAAGCTGAGCGATCAGGTCGGACAACCTCGAACGAAGTCTACATGTTCTCCAACGATCGGCGGTCGGAGATGCTATCAGCCATCGAGCGCAGCGCGCAAATCTGGGACGGACTAAAGGACGGCTCCATGGAAGCTTTCAAAGCGAACGCGACTCTCACAGCCATGATCAACACCCTCAAAGCTCGTTCCAACATCCGATCAAATTCATCATTTGCGCCGACCAATGGCGCATTCGCTGGCACTACGGGTCTTGATGACCCCAACATTGCACCCGAACATTCAGCCGCCATGACTCTCGGCATGCTTTCAACGGGTGCTCTCACGCCCAATTCGGCTGCTTTGTTCGACGCTAAAGCCGCTTATCCGACACCCAATATGGCGAATGACCTCCCGATGCCACAACAGCCCCAAACTGGCGACCTAGCGCCTGGAAATTTTGCCACCGAGGGTGCCATGCGTGCAGCCTCACCGTTCAGCTCTTTGTTCGGATCCAGTCTGGCGTTCCAGGGCATGGAGGCGCCCACCAACGATGTCAACTGGGACGCCTGGGACAACTACATTCAAGGTGCTAGCATGGACATCAACAACATGTGGCCAATCGAGGGTACGGGGATGCCTACACCTATCCCGGATGATGGCATGGGCGGTCAGCAAATCCATCAGCAAGCGCAGAACCATGCGAACAATTTATTTGCACAAGGCAATAATGTGAGCTTGTATCCTGAAATGCAGGAACCGGGTCATACTGGACTTTGAGGAGCGATGCCTTGCATGTTTTAATTCGATTTTGTCTCTATTAGCAGCGTGACATAAGCCTCGATTGGATGGAGCGAGATACGCGCGGGATATGAAAGCCTATATGCTGAAGCAATGCCAATCAAGAGCATTAGCAAGACGGGCTGGCCTGAAACCAAAGAGCGAAGATGCTCCAAAATTACATCGTCGTGTATTATAATCTAGACCGAGGCTCGCAGTGCGAATTCAATGATACCACTCCCTTTAGGGGCATCTCCCCCCACCATTAATGTTTCTTATAGATAGACATATGTGCTTGCGTGAAGCCAATGCAAACATTCTTGCGCCCTAGAGTTCGATATTGATACACTTCATCCGCCAGTACTGGATTAAATCAGATTAATGACGTGGAATGGTGACGGTGTATGTAAAAGGAAATGTGGAGCACTGTGACTTCTCTCCGCTCATGCCGGTCGACACTTTTACGAAACTGAATATCTGCCGTTGGATAAGATAGAGATAAGTTTGCTAGAGACTCGTGGATCGCTATTTTGTAAGCCTGAGCGGCCATGCCTTCGAGGATAGCAATCAGCCAATGACAAGACTGTCTAGAGAAGCCAAAACTGGGGTTTTTGTCAAAAAGGCAACTATGTATATTTTTAAGTATTTGGTGTATGTGGAGTCGAGAACGATTCGATGAGGCTGAGCCAGAAGCGAATACGCTCGATCATACACACCCCCATACATTCAATCCCGATACGCAACTAGCGCGAACCAGCGGTATCCGCATCGGGAAATCATTTCCTAACTATATTATATATAAATACCCAAGATACCAGATACCAGTTTTGTAGATCTGCATATCTTCGAATTATTCCCTATTTCCCATACATATACAGCCCGTCTCGTAGAACACGCACACGCACACAATGTCTTCCACTGAGTCCACCGGCAACACAATCGTCGCCTCAACCCAACCGACAGCCTCAACACCGCTCACAACCCACGCCGGCAGCTGCCACTGCGGCACCGTCACCTTCACCGTGCGCAGCCCGGCGTTTCCAGGCCAGGTTGTTGTCTCGTGCAACTGCAGCATATGTTCCACGCATGGCTATCTGCTCATCTATCGGCCGCATGAAGATTTCGTCTTTACTGCTGGGGAGGACAGACTTAGGGTGTACTCGTTTCCGGGCGTGCATAAGGGGAAGATTGGGCATTGGTTTTGTCCGGAGTGTGGGACGAGTGTGTATGCGGCGAGTACGGATCCGGGGTATCATGGGGCTGGGTTCAAGGCTGTTAATGTGAGTGTCTCTCCGGGTGGTGCAAGGGTGAGAGTGGAGGGGCTGATTGTGTGTAGGTGAGGACGTTGAAGGATGTGGACTTGAGGAGTTTGGAGCTCAAGCTTGTTGATGGCAGGTCTTTGTAGGTTTCGATCGATGGGAGTGATGAGACTTGAGCGAGGACTGGCGTTGTTGTGGATTGTACCCCGAGGAAGGTACGCTGTCGAAACGAGGGGAATTGTAGGAGTTCTGCCAGGCTTGAGGTTATGTATGAAGAGAAACTCTGATACTGTAATACTACGTGCCAGACACTGAGTCGAAGTTGGGTGACAGAAGAAAGGCATTCAGGATTTCTTTTCATATTTCCTTGTTCTATGCATTCTCTCTTCATAGCCCGCACTCTCTCCTGTATGCCCTTCCTTCCAACAGCTGCGACAGTAGAGATCGCCATCACATCCAGTACATTTCAGAGTTGCGTCATCATTGCATATAATGCACCACGACTCAATCTCATCGTCCGTGAACTTTGGTAGTGACTTTGTGACTTTAGTGGGTTTCTTCGAAAGAGCAAATGAGGGAGCTGAAGGTAACGACAGTGCGTTCAGACGTGCTGTGAGGGCATTATCAATGTCTTCCTTTGTAGGCGTGTCAACAGGCTGCGTGGATGGTGCCGATGGAAGCGAGAGAGGAGTTTGCGAGCTGTCTGGTTGGATATCGGAACTTGTATCCATATGTCCCTTCGAGTCCTCTTCAGCATGTTCTTCATCTTCACCTATTCCATCTTCCTCGCCCCCGTATTTCTGGTCCATCTCCAATTCGGCGAGGACTTTGGCCACATACTCGTCTGCGTCTCTTTCGTCCTGTTCATCCTCATGCTCCTCACTATCCTCACCATCACTACCTCCAGTCTCTTCCATCTCTCCTATGTTTCCACCCTTTCTACCAGGCTGCAATCTCGGCACATCCGGAATTACTCTCCTCGCCTCCTCCACTAATTTCCCCAGGTCTTGGGCTTCACCTCTTCCCACCATCCACTCTTGACTATCGCCCGGTCCCAGCTCTCTCAATAGCTCCTCAAGCGTCTTCTCATCATCACAATCCCTCGAGCCACCCGTAAATGCCGTCTCAATCTCAATATCATCGCCGTCGGCACCAAGAGGCTGCGCGACGCGTCGTTGGTTCGCCTTGGCTTTTTCCTTGCCTGGATTACCAAGCGCTTTGAAACGCGCGGCAAGATCTATGATCGGATCTGAATCGGGCTCGGCGAGATCTGACGTGATGTCGGGTATTGCGTCAGGCCTGGTGGAAAGCACGGACTTGGATGTGGAGAGATTGATGGGCGTCTGTTTGAGCGCGTTCAAGCGTGCGAGGAGATCATCGTCAGTCGAAGGCATATCTGCAGAGTCGCTTGGCTCTAGTAGCTTTCATCCGTAGTCTTTTGACATTGCGTCAAGTCAGGCTTCGTAGCAGGTTACAGGTTGTGAGAAGTTGAGGTTGGAGGGGTTGAAATGTGGTGGCGGCGGCGGCGGCGGAGCGGGGCGGAATAATCACTAACGCTCAGACCTCAAGAGATATGTATTATAGGTGACAACTGTCTTAGGTATATTACGACATTTTGCTTTAGTACAGTAAAAACTCATCCCGTTTTGATCAGCCAAAAGTACCAAGCAAAGGCAACACCTCCAACCTTTACTAAGCTCCATGAGAACTCCGCCCAGAGCAGCGCTAACCCCCTTTTTTTCTTCTTCTGGGTGGTATGCTTAGCAGTCACCCTCGTCTCTCTTTTCGTAGGGCCGAAGTTGCCAGCATGGTTGATGAGTGGATATGTATAGGTTGATTTCGCAGAACTGCCAGAACGCTCACGAGCGTAGCCATTACGTGCGTTGAGCACCGACCTATTTTCGGCGGACGTCGAACCGTTCACAGATTTGTCTTCTGCGTAGGAAGACTGTCGGCTATGATGGATTTCAGTCTTTTCAAACTCTGCCGACGACATTGCCTTGCTGGAGGTCGGTAGGATACTACTCGAATCTAGTGGTGTGTTGATTGACCCTGGTAAGCGCCCGACCATGACAAGCGCAGCCCGTAGAAGAAGGCAAGCGAACGTGATGACCACGAGAGTGACATATTGTAGAAAGATACCAAGTTGGTCTGGGAGCAAGCACTGATGGGTCTGGATCGTGTTGCTACTCCCAACTTCGCTCTCCAGAGTATTCCCGTACTTGTCGATAGGGTTCCACATGCTAAGCATAAGAATACCTGGGAGTCGTACACCCATCGCCCAAGATATGGATTTCACAGTAATCTCGCGAATGCCCTTTCCCGCAGAAGAGTATCTGCGGTGGACCACTTCGCAGTAGTCATGGTCATCTCCCGAGAATGCGTACGATATGTTACCAACTTTCTCCGTAACCTCTTTTGATATCTGTTCAGTCAGAACGTTCTGGTATTGATACCCTGCGCTAACAGAAATGGCATTTCTATGATCTGGATAAACCGGTTCCGTCTGGCCTTTGGGTGGTGGTGTCGGGGGATGACGTTCTCGCATAGGACCACATGGCTCCCCTGGAGATCTGTACAACGGAACATGAGTAAGTAAGATCGTTGGGAAGCCCGGCGGATCTTCTTGAAATTCGGGCAGCATGTTGCTCGCCAGATCATCCGTATCTACTAGCTCGTGTTTATAAAGCTGTACGGTGTTAAGACCTTGTTGACGCCTGAGCTCTCGAATGACTGCACGCTTCTTTGTGCTTTGGACGTTATCCAGAAATTCCTGTACGGGTTTCCATATCTGTTCGTCTGTAGTTGAAGTCGAGCCTTTGGCACTGAGAGAGACTGAGTCAAGGGAAACAAATGTATGATTCGCAATGACATCGACCCTGCTACCTTCACCAAAATAAGCTTGAAATCTTTTCCTCACAGAAGTCTGTATCCCGCTCGCGAATCCCAGGTCGTGGTTCCCCGGTAGACTGTCGATCAGCTTACGCCCGGGTTGGCCTTCTCTTGGAACGACGCCCGACTTCGTCCAAGCTGGATAGAAAAGTTTCCCAAATCTATCATACTCTTTCAACCAAAACTTTTGTCCGTATTGTCGCCATTGCACCTCTTCGCTTTTGGTAGTTGTTGTGGACCATTCCCGGCCGCCATCAAAAAGATCTCCGAGGAAAAACACAGTATCAGGGTATAGAACATTGTTGATTCTGGTCCATGCACGATGAATGTAGTTATCGGTATGTAAAGTGGTGAAAGTGGACAGAGGCCACGGACGTCCGGGGTAGGTATGCGGATCAACTAACTGTGGATCTGCCACGAAGGCGAGTCTGTGGGGTTTGGCATTTGACGGCTATACACCAAATTAGTACATGATTTTGGTCCAGTCTTATGTGAGATGTACTCACCCATTGCTCCCATGTATCCCAGTCGCACGAAGCAACACTGCGATCGAAGACAGTCCGCTCACCCCAGTGTAATGTCCATATCCATAGCACAACCAAAACCGGAATAGCTCCTACAAGATCTCGTGCATTCCACCGTCTCTTTGCGTTTATGAGATTCCTCCGAATGAAGCGATATCCTATGCGGAGGAAGTCTGATGGCTCCGAGAAGGACGGACGTGAGCCTCCATGGCCGTTCATGTTAGACTATGTAGTCGCTGGTGCACTTGTGCAGCATTTTCTGGGACTCGGAACAAGGATGCAGGATCTTGGTGTCGCAAGAAGCTTTGTAGATTACGTGGACGGGAGACGCGGACCTATTGTCCTACGGAGCAGGTATCGATAGCGGCTGCATGAGATCTAAAGTTGATGCATGCAACAAAAGTACAACAGCCGTCGAGCTATGTTCAATCAATCACATTTTGTTATTGAGGATTATTGATTTTCATCCCAACAATTGCGCTCAGAGTTGTGCATTGGTATAGATCTGCTACATGTGCAACAAATGCGCGCGATTCCACGGCTCCAAAGCCTCCAATGGGAAAGTAACGGCACAAACATCAACCAAAACGCCCCCACGGGTTCCCAAAATACTTCGAGTCGCAGTCTGCCGCTGAAGCGAGACTTTCTGGCCCTATGAATTAGGGTCATGATTTGAAGATCAACTTGAACTTGAACGTAATCGCAAATGCAGGGTCCGAGATAGCCACCTCTTCACCATCCGTAAGTAGCTCCGAAAGCTTCTTTGTCAAGTTGGGTCGCGTTTGCTGTTCGAGCGCCGGTGGTGACTGATAGTATATCGACTTCTCTTCTGAGCGAATCGTAGGTTTTTTAAGTTGTCTATGTCACGTCAGAAGCTGCGCCTTTCGGGGGATAGGATACTTACGCTTCAGGTCTTTCGGCTAAGCTGTCAATGAAGTCCTGGAGGATAGAATCTGGATCGACTACGAGGGGTTTTGCCAGATTTCCGCACACTGGACAATCATCCTTCTTCATATGCTCAAAGGTATAAGTGTAGACACCTGCATCTCCAGTGTACATCATGTAGTTATTAGTGCCAGGAAAGCCCAAGAACGGGTTCGCATTCGTAGCAATCTTGAAAGCCTCGTTACAACAGCTTGCAGCTACAATGGCGTTTGTCGATGCAATCGCTGGAATGATGTTTTTGACAACACCTTGCGTCATTGAATACGTGACTCCAGGTATGTTGAACTCTTGGGCTCGCTTCAAAGCCTTCTGATAAAGCCAGGTAATGTGCTCCGGGTCATCGGTATCAAGAGAGTCACCCTTGCGTTCCTCTTCCCATGCAATTATATGAGCCCACTCGATGCAATGCTGAGGTTGTCGTGGGATTGTTGCCAATGTGCATAGAGGCACAGCAGCTCTTGGGGCATTCATATCGAGTTGACATTCTATGCAGGAAGTCATGGTTGGGAAGATGACTTTCGCTTGACCTTTGAATCCTTCAGTGCCACCATCGATCAGAGGCTTCATGCTTTCCGGATTGTTTTCATCCACCATGCCAACCAGAGTAGCATTCATCCACCGCCGAGCCTCAACGCTATCCAGACCACAAACGACCATGGTGAACTGGAGATAGTAGTCTTCATCCTTATCTTGGATCTTTCCGCAGAAAGGCGTGATCTTCACGCCCTTCACGCGCTTTTCCACAAATTTAGCAGCAACTTCTGCTTTCGGCTTGCCTACATCGGCCTGCCGAAACAAAAACTGCCTGTTTAGATTGGATACGTCAATCGTATCTATCCGTGAAATCAGTACATATCAGGTCTGCAGTGCAATGCGCGTACCCATGTCGATAACATGTATGTCCTTGAAGCCAGAGAGGGCGAGATTCTTCAGAATCTCACAGCCAAGGCCACCGGCGCCTCTGTCCAAAATGAGCGTGTGTATGCATGCTATGAATATCATATACAAACATGACTCTGTGGTCATTAGCACATCAGGATCACAAACAAAGCCATAGAAAGTGACGTGCGCACAATATCTTCGCACTCTGTAATGCTGATCTGACGGGTGGGCCTGGTTCCCAATCTGGATCTGTGAAAGGACCAGGTCGGCTCAGGATAGTATCAAGGTATTTCCTGTGAGTGTCAGCTGTCAGCTAGGAACGAAATTATACTAGATGCAAGTACCATCTCTGTTGCGACTCGGGACCAGTTGTCCGATCTGGCATTACTTCCTCTGTCATTTTTGAAGTTCTTTGTTTGAAACCAATACGCTCGCCGCTGTCACAGCTTCAATACCAGGCAGCTATCGCTATTTGGGGATAAGGAGCGGTCGCTTTATCGATAACGTCACGTGCTCACGCGTTAATGTGAAGTCTTGAAGTTGATCGTTTTATCTTCTTCGAAATTTCTATTCACAAATCGCTTACTACTATCAGCGCTTTCCGGACATACCAAAAAGCTGTTGACTTGCAGGAGCGTACCCCAGATCGCGTACCCAGATATTAGTATATGACATCGAGCTATTGATGGCGTTAAGGACAACATGGATGACTTCCTTACGCCTGTCACGGTGACTAAGAGAGATAATAGTAGGGCCTTGCATAATACTCCAGTCAAAGCCACTGTCAAGACCATCACCTCACCTCAGGATGCTCTGGCAATACTGCGCGCTCAACCTGATATTCATGCTTTGGAAACAGTGCTGGGATGGCTCAACAACGATCAGCCAGACTTCTCAATGGCTGATCCGGCTCCATCTTCATCTCAGATCATATATACCCTTGTCAATTCCACTCTTCCAGACTACTGGCAGACTCTCGTGCAGTCCAGATCAAAGAATGTCCCGATCTTAGTGGGAGTGCTCCGCACTGTGAGCGGCTTAGGGGCTTTGCTTGCTCGACTAAGAACACTTATTACTCAGAGAGGACAGAAAGACGAGCCCAGAAACGCGGAAATCACAAGGCAGCATCTCGAGGACGCGGTCTCAATTCTTGCCAGCGTACTCGATGGCAATCAAACTTCCAGAAAGATATATGACTCTCTACTATGTTCGGTCAAGAATGATATGAGACGTTCACTAGCGTGGAAGGAGTACATCGCACAGATCGCTGGTGGAAAGGTCTTGTCTGTCGTGGCCCAAGCGGAAGAAATACTAAAGAAGGGCTCAAAGCAGTATGACGGCTCTTGGCTCGCCGACGGCACTCGTTTTGCCGCATGGTTGGGGCATAACATTGCTGTAATGGTCTGCGCGGTAGAAGGAGAAAACCGGGCAGATATACAGATGGCAGCTGCTCGGTTGACTGGCAAGGCATTAAGTCTTGGGCATCGAAGTGTGTTGCTCGATACATCAGTTATGTTACGAAGCTGACATCAGGATAGATAGACTGGTGAAGGAAATAATCTCCATGGCTCTTGAGAACGGAAACCACATCTCGTTATCAGGCTGGATTCCCAAACTGCAGAACAATGAACAGTGCCGTTTTCTTGATAGCTGCCTGTCGGACAGCATTCCACAGCTCATGGAAGCAAACGCACGTATACCGCTCGATGCTAGACCTAGAATCGCTGGTGCCGCAGCTCTCATTCAGACTCTGATATCGGAGTCTCCTATACTCAAAGACGCCCTTTCTTCTTGGCTCGTCAAGTGTTCGACTACGGGCGTAGACCCCTCTGTCCTGGTAATACGCGCTGTTGTTGCTATTGTTGCTCTGGATGAAGGTAACCTCAATTTTCCATCTCCAGGCTCGGTTGGACATCGCTGAAAATGAGCCAACAGATCGTCTGCAGACCTTAACGGAGAAGCTAATGGCTGATTTTGGGGACAGTCTCTATATCAGACATACCCCAATCCTTGTTCAAGAATGTAAGGCCTCTTTTGATCGCTATGTGGAGCCTCAACTTACAGACCTCACTCAGGTCTGACCAGAACGCTCCTACTTTGCTTCGGACACATCCATCGTAAGCAATCGATGGCACTGTTCATGCTCGCGAGGTCGAGTACTCACATGACGGCAATCTCAAACAGGCTTTCTGCCTCATCTCCGCGTGCCCGTTTCTTAGGCATGGCAGTTGGGCAAATCGTTTCGGGTCTTGTCGATAACTCTGAGACTGTCATGAAGTTTGACTTCGACGCTAGTGAGAAAGAAGATCTGGAAATGCTGCGTCAGTTAGTGAGCTTTGAAGATACCATTGGGAATGTGGAGGACTTGACTCAGGCTGGCTTGCCAAAGAAGGACAAAGGTATTGAAGCAAAGAAGCGCCCTGCAACGAAATCACAGACAGTTGCGAGAACCTCAACACAAACCCAGATATCGGGTCCGCGCATTGTCGAAGTACTTGATGATTCAGACGAAGACGAAGATCTGGTACCGTATAGCAAACCCGATTCCGACCCTGAAGATGAGGACGATGACCCATCGATGGTCAAACGTGATAAACCGACTGCACCTGTGTAAGTGATCGACACCACTTGGATGAAGGGTCGCTCATGATATCTGCAGATATATACGGGACCTCATGTCGAGTGTCCGCGATACAGAGAATTACGATCGACATATTCTGGCCTTCCGAGCAGCACCCGCACTGATACGCCGCAAGACAGGCTTCGGCAAGGAAGTCATAGATCACATAGGTGACCTTGCAGGGCTTTTTATTGGCTTGACCGATCATTTCGAACTCGATGAGGAGTTTGATGAGGTTCGTCAGCAGGCTTTGATCGCCATCTTGCTTGCTCAACCTGCATCGATCGGCAAAGTATACGCAAGGGCTTACTTCGAAGGAGAATATTCTATTAGCCAACGTCTAGCAATTTTGAGTGCAATGGGACTAGGGGCAAGGGAATTGGCTGGCTTCGAAGACTTTGAGCAAGACCAAAAGATCAAAGAGGCGTCGAAAGCCTTCCCTTCTAAAAAGTTGCCGCCTCATCTCCACCAAATCTACGCAGATGAAAGCCAGCCGGTGGCCGCTCTGTCCAGACGTCTTGAGCAGATGATGATCAAGCCGATGGCTCTGCAAGCTGCCGATAAGGCCTCGGGTCCCAACATCCTCAAAGTACGAACGTTTTCATCTCGGATGGAAGTAGAGAAGAAGCGCAAGAAACCTATTGCAAACGAGCTAGCAAAGGTCGTCGCCCAGAGTTTCTTCTTCCCTTTGACTGGGCGGTGGTGGTCGCATGTTCAGGCATAGTATGTCACTTCCCCCAATATACTTCTTCCGTCAAGATATTAACCTGCAATTTCTAGCGGCCCTTCAACTATTCAATCGACACCTCACTTACTGCCCACCTACCTCCGAACGCTCTCACTCCTACTGCACTCGTCAGGCCCGTCTACCCTCTCGCTGCCATCGATGACGTCCGAATTCTGGGATCTTCTTCTGTCGCTTCGGACCGTTGCAACGGGCGACATAACTATCATGGAGGCTATGCTATTCTCCATTCTGACTCTACTAGATGTGAACGAAGACCATAGGCGGATCGCACAGGAGCATCCGAAAGAGCTGCTAGAGACGCAAGTCTGGGTGAAGGGTGTATGGGAAGCGATGGGCAAGGGGTCAGAGGGGAGCCAAGATGAACGTGTCAGAATGCTTGCTGCCAGCATATTGGTCAGAAGTCAGGAGGTCGTTGAAAAGTACCAGAGGATGCTTATGGGAGATATGATGGTACTGGACAAGTGACGAACCCCATTCGATGGGTTAACTGCAGATTATTGTGCGACGTCCAGATAGTGGACCGTCAGGCTAATCCAGTACATATTCAAGTTTCTCACTGCATAATCTTGCAATAACCGTCTGCATATCTGGATCGTAACGCGACCTGCCCATATGAAAGTAAAAGGTCATTCATGATCATTTCGACGCCTTTCCAACGCGTTGACTCTAGGGTATCTACACGATCTCGTCAACTTCGCCTACCACTAAGCCATGGACCATACAACTCACCATAATCCAAAAAGAAAAACAAATGCCGCCACACCTCCGAGCCACATATATATGTCCTTTATTGTGGGCCTCAGTTTCTGCCCATGATTCTATCGTCCCTGGACCGGACAACTCTAGCCTTGTCTTGTGGCAGCGGACGGAGTTCGTCGTTTGGATCCTTCCCTTTGCTCTTCCCATGATCTTCCGGTGGCATACTTGATAGGTGAGACATTTCCCATTGCTTGCGCTGGCGCGACTGCTCGAATGCAGCTATGTCGTCTTGGGTGAGCGTTATGAGCGTTGCAGGCCGGCGGAGCATTGTGGTTTTGTGTTGAGATGTGGTGGCGCGTGGTGGACTGCAGATATGATGCAGAGGCGTTGGCGAAAAGTAAGGATATCGGCCAAGAGTATGAATAGGATAGAGCGTGTAGTGGTGTAGTTATTGTTGTTCAAATGCTGTGAGTTTGCGCGCGGCGATCTCATCTCCGCCCGGTACGAGAGAACGAAGCCACTAGCGTACTTCGTGCCGGGACGTTGTCCCCAGTCAAAAATGAGCTGCCCTTTGTAACATTGCGCATCAACAGCCTCGACAGCGGCCATGTCACAACTACCCTTTCAATGGCCTACGAATCTTTTTCGGGCGCCATTGACAAAGGATGTGTCGAAAAATGTGATTGGGGTGTGCCGGAGCTTCCACGCCTCGCAGTTCCAGCGTGACGAGGCCAACGATTCTCGAGGTTCGTCACTAGCTATGCCACTGCACTACAGTGTCATTCCTGTCATTGAATCGGATTGACATGTTATAGGGCCTTCCTCATCTACGCCAGATCGAATTGCGAGATCTCAACTCGCCGCGAGACAAATCAGCAATCTGCAGGCAGCGCGAGGATTCCAGCGGAAAGGATTGCGCGGCGGCGTTTTCAAGAGCGGTGCTGTACAGAGCCCACCTCTTCATATGCGGAATGCGGGCCCTGTGGTTCGGCCTGTAACAGATCCGAGTCAAAAGACGCCGAATGTGGGCTTCGTCATACGGCGTACAACAGAACCGGCCCAAAGGATGAACCGATCTCCTGGCAGACTCCTTAGTCGACCGACCTCTAGTCCACAGATGCGAGCACCACAAGGCGGAGGAGGTAGGGGAAGGGGAGCTACGCGAGGCGGCAGAGGACGCAGAGGAAACCGAGGAAACCGAGGTCGGGGGCGAGAACTCCAGAGAGAAGGATACACAGAGCCAGCTGATGAGGGAATCCATCCCGACGAGATCGAGGACGGCGACGAGCTCAGCAACACGATGGTGCGATTCTTGCGCGAAGAGCACGAAAGGGTGAAGGGCGAGAAACCATACCAGCTCGAAAAGCCGGATGCAGGCGCGCTGCTCGACGAGACCAGGACATCGCTCCCGCCTATGCCCTGGAGCTTGCAGAAGATTCCTGCCCGTAAGCTGTTGACGCAATATCTCGAGGGCACGACGCCCATGGCTTGGAGCCCATTCGCTATGCCGCTTGGTAAATCCGAGCATCTCGACGCGAAGCGCATGATTTCAGGACTTCTAGTGCACTTTGAGCCCAAAGCTGGCGGTCCCCCAGACCGCACGATGAACAAGCAGATGGGACTCATTAACCAGCGGGCCATGTCGAAAGCCATGACCAAGCTTCGCGAGTACGAGGCAACGAGGATGAAGGCTGAGGGCATAAAGGTGGACGAGACCGTCCGGTTCAAGAGCATACCGAAGCACCTGCGCGAGGAGACGACTATGCGCGTCCTCGCTGGCCAATATGAGTTGTCGAGCAGCAAGGACGAAGAGTCTGGTGAGAACGCATCGAAGGATCCGCTGGTAAAGAACGTTGTCACACGTGCGCTTCAGGTCAATCCCTCGTATGACATGACAAAGATGGACGCATTCATGAACGTCGTCGATGGCCTGATAGCAGGCAAGCCTCGGGGTAAGGCGCCGAAGATGGGAATCACTTGAGTGAATGAGAGAGTTGAACATGCAATTTTGTAAACATAGCGTCTCATTACTCGCTGTAAATATAGAATGGAGCGGGATATATCGTACTACATCCAATCTTGACCATACCATCATCCACGTTCCGTTATCATGTATATACACCCCGATTCTAAACCAACCAACCAATCACCCAGCAAACTGCACCCAATACTCCTCCTCAAACCCCTTCATCCACGCCCTGTACTCACCCCCTCGCCTCACCCACCCCTTAATCCCCCCCTCCAGCACCAAACTGCGCACCTGCCCCCCATCTCCCACCTCAACCAGATAATCCGCAAACCACCCCGCACATCGCGGTCCCCTCCCGCTCGACGAGCCTGTCATACACACACACTTTGTCAGCCTGACCATAAATAAACCCAATAAACAATCCTATCTAACACACCCCGTAAGAGAGCATGTAAACAGCACACCAAGCAAGGACACGACTTGACAGGACAGGACAGGCCACAACACACATACCACAATAAAACACCACCTCAGCCACGCCGGCGCGTCTGCACAGCTCGTATAGTTCTGCGCGGTTGGCGTGGAAGGTTTCGGCGGGGAGGTTGAGGCTGCCTTTTATGGCGCCGCCGAGGTAGTCGTTACGGCGTACGTCGATGAGGAGGAGAGGGAGGGGAGGGGAGGGTGTTGTGTTGGTGGACGAGGTGGAGGAAGATTGGAGGGTGGTGAGGGTTTGCTCGGCGGTTATGAAAGGTGCTGGGTGTTGGACTGTGGGGAATTGGGACCATGGGGATGGGGAGGTGGTTGTGGTTGTGGTGGGCATAGTGAGCGTTGGATAGAGGGGAGGAGGAGGAGGAGTAAGTATTTTGTGGGTGGATAGATGGTGTTTTGAACTGGCAAGGACGTTGAGACGGTATATAACAAAGTAATCGGTAGCTTACAGAGGCGCACCTATAATAACACAAGAGGAGATAATAAACCCAGAAGCAGGAACGGAGTAGCTGTAGCAATACCTAATTAGCTAGGTAAGTAAGAAACAAAATGCGTAGTCGCACAAACCAAACAACTCCATCGACTAATTTTGAACCGTTTATAAATTTGCTCAACGGCATTTCTTCCATCAAGCAACAAGCCCGGTTAGCTCAATCGGTAGAGCGTGAGACTCTTAATCTCAAGGTCGGGGGTTCGAGCCCCCCATTGGGCTTCTTCTTTTGCTCTTCTTTTTCATTTTCCCCCTCCGCTGCCCTCTCCATCGCTTCGAAGGCGCGCTAGTACGTTAGTAGCCTGGCGCTAGTTTGGGATATTGTTTTACCATGGATGGCATGCAGTCAGTCGGTCTAATTCAACAGGACATAGGGCCGAGATTTATTATTAATGTTATTACATGGTGTCATTCCCGTTCGCTTGGTCGTCGTTATTACTCTTATCATTGTTTATATATTAGTCACATCATGTCAATATATGCGTGTATTGTGTGTGTGTTGCACGGGTTAGGTTTGATGCATTATTTGTGCTTGCATTGCATTGTTACCGTGCACAACTTTGCACTGAAGTTTGTCTGCTGGCAGGATGTGAGGATCCTGCAGGAATGAGACCAGCACAGAAGACTACATGTCACTTTGAGTCTTCAAGAACAGGAGTAAAACGATGGTGTCAATTATGTATATATATAAATCAATTTTTCACATCAGATCTTGTCAACGCCTCAGTCTATATAGCGATTATAGCGCGCTCACAATGTTGGGGAATCATTTAAGCGCGATGCAAAGTATAAGGAAATTCAGGACAAGACGTCTAGGTAAAGTGAGGAGCGTTGAGGACTATGCCCATGAGCACACCGGCAATGGTACCGGCAACGGGGATGGTCATGATCCAGGAAAAGACCAAGAGACCGACTCGCTGCCAGTTGACGGCCTTGTAGGTGCCGTTGCAGAGACCGACACCGACGGTGGCGCCAGTGATGCACATCGAGGTGGAGACGGGGAGCTTGAATTGCGAGAAGACGAGGACGGTGATGGCAGCGCCCATTTCCATAGAGCAGCCACGGCTGGGAGAGTGGTAGGTGATCTTGTTGCCCATGACCTTCATGATGTTGTAGCCGTAGGTGATGAGACCGAGGGAGATGGTGGCGGAGAGGACAGCGAGTTGCCAGACGTCGACTTCGGCGTTCTTCTTGACAGCAGCACCAGACTTCCAGGCACCGTAGATGACAGCCCAAGGACCGACGGAGTTACCGATATCGTTGGCACCGTGGGCGAAAGAGGCGGTACAGGCAGTGAGGATCTGGACAAAGGAGTAGGTGTGCTCGACCTCGTTGGGGTACTTCTTGGCGTGGGAGTAGACGCGCTCCATGCGGGCACCTTCAGGTGTTCCGGCGATACCAGTCTGGGCGGCGTGGATGTCGTAGTGCAGACCGTAGAGAGCGCCGCAGACGATGTAAGCAGGGAGACGCTTGGCCATGATCTTCATGTTCTTGAACTCGTAGATTTCACCAGCGCCCATGGGGTTGTCGCGGAGAGTGCGCATAGCCCAGCCCATGGGACCACGCTTCTTGAGCAGACGGGCATTGAGCTTGGCCTGACCGGCGGCAACTTGTTCCTTGTAGGTGAGTTGCTGGCCTTCTGCAACAGCAAGCGACTTCTCGTGCACGGTGGCTTGTTTGACCTCGTTGTCGTCGATTGACTTGGCAGACTCGCCAGAGTGGTACTTGTTCTCCTCGTCAAGGTTCTCCTCTTGAACAACAGCGTAGTTGGGGACGGAAGCGACCTCGCCCTCTTGGAACTGGCGGAAGAAGAGCATTGGGCCCTTGAAGACGTGGAACCAGCGGACAGACTGGTCGCGCTTGATGACCTTGGCGTAGACGTACGGGACGAAGAAGAGGCAGGCGAGAGCGCAGACACCGGCACCAGTTCCCATGGTGACACCAGCGACGTAACCTGGGGGCTTCTTGTTAAGACCAAGCTTTGGCGAACCCTTGTAAACAACCGAGAGTGTGCAGACGGTACCGGCGATGAGGAAGAAGAATGGAGAGGTGAAGACGGCCCACGGGACGGGATTCTTGCGCAGGTGGACAACGAGCTTAATGAGCATAAAGATGGTAGCACCGAAACCAGCAGCAATAGCAGGAGCCATTCCAAGGCCGGCGAAGATGGCGCCAAGCCCCTTTCCGTCGTTCCAACCCCACTGAACGTTGCGCGCACCAGCAGTTGCAACACCGACACCAGCAACGGCAGAGATGAGGGAGTAGGTCGAGGAGACGTGAGCAGAGTGGCGCGTACACCACATAACCCATGTAGAAGCACCAGCGAGAGCACATGTGAAAGCCAGCATCTGCACACCAGCGTTGCCCTTGAATGCATCGAGAGGAATGATACCGTTCTTGATGGTCTCGGCGGTACGAGCACCGACAGTGATGGCACCAACCATCTCGAAGATGGTACCGAGAATCATGGCCTGTCTATAGGAGATGGACCTCGACGAGACACTGGTAGCCCAGGCGTTGGCAACATCGTCTGTGGTAGTGGATTAGCTGACTGGAGTGGTGATGGAGCAAGATGGGGCAGTGTGCTACTTACTGGCACCATTGTTGAAGGCATCCAACAGGGCGAAGAAGGTGCCAATGGCAAATATGTAGGTGTACTGATCGAGCATCTTGGCCAAGAGGTGATGAAGAGTGCGATATCAGCCTTGTGGGTGGATTGGCAAACGAGTGCAGGATGCAGAGACAAGAAATAAGAGCAAGGGGAGGCGGCCCAGGGCTCTTTATGTGTCTCAACTCAAGAGGCCATAATTCTGGAGCCGGGCGTCTGCTCTGATCCGGATGTTGTCAGGTATCGGTATCAGGCGAAGACGGAAGGGCATAAGGTGACGGTGGGATGGAGCTGTTGGAGTCTGGAGTCGAGCAACGAGCACCTGCAGCAGGGATAGCCGTGATTCGTCAGAAGGGGGGGTAGGGATCTGGGGGGGCACAGATGTTCATGTGTGGCGTGTATATTGAGTGAGTAGAAGAGTGTGATGAGGTTGAAGTGGTGGTAGTAATTAGAGCCAATAGAGGTGGTGGTAGGTGGTGAGACGTGGACGGATGGGTGGGCCGATGCTTGGCAGTCAAAGCCCCCCCCGAAGTCCCCCAAGTCGGCGCAAGTCAAGGCGCGACTTGGCAGCTTGTCCGGGGTCCTTGTCCTGGTTCGGGCGGGATCCTTTGGGGGACAAGCCGGGGGTCAAGCAACCGGGGGTTCGCTGCCTATAAAGACAGCACGTGGGTCTCGTTCTCGCTCCTAACACGTCCATCAGGTCGTCTGCAACCTCCAAGCATCCTCTACATCCTCTGCACTCTCTGCATCCTCCACCTGCTCGTTACTCTTCTAGAAGCCGTGAAGTCGGCACCAACATCTTCTAATGCACCAAACAGCAAGTCAACTGTCAACCTTGGCTCGCTTCAACACCACTTGAGTCGCTTCTGGCCCTGTGTCCCGCTGCTTTTCCACGTGTGGGGGTGCCAATCGCCATACTGCAGCTCCTGTGCATTTGGCATCGCTATTTGTAACTCGAATCAGCCTGCGCCTGTTCTCCGTCTCGCACTGCTTCACTCACGACAGATCTGACACGAAGCAGCAGCAGGACCAGCAACAATGACAGATACAAGCCATCGCGGCGAAGAAGACGGTTGACTGCTTGCCCAATATCTACCTCTCCGCTTAGCCAGCAGCAGCAGCAGAAGAGCATCGGCATCAGCTTCAACTTCAGCTTCAGCTGCAGCTGCAGCATCCCCGTCTGCCCCCGGATCCTGGCCTCTGTGGCAAAGAGATCTGTTAAGCCACACTGCTCAACAGGGAAGGCGAAACAGTCCGCCTGAGATCCTTTGTCGCCAAGCCTCTGCGAAAATTCTACTGCCGAACCGCTATCATATAATGAAAATAATCATCCAATGATTCGTGGGGTGTATGGATTCATGGAGCGGTTGAGCAGTGAAGAGCGAGGACACGCCCACGTGTGGTGCATCCCTCCGTTTCCGCTAATACAAGTCTGCGCTAAGTTTGCGCTCTTGGCACTCGCGTGCTTCGGATGTCGCGTCTCTCTGGCGTTTCAATAGCCTCCACCAGGCCATCACCAAACCCACTGTTTTCACCTCAGACTCTCCTCCAAGACATTCCAGACAATCCAGACTCGCTACTATTCGCACTCTTTGTCGCGCCGGCCTTTGTGACGAATCTCGACGACGTGGGTGTCGGCCGACGCGGAAACACCCGTTTGCTGCAAGGGGAAGCGATTCACCTGTCACTCGACCCTACACTATTAATCGCCTATATGACCGGCCATCCATACTCGACACACGTGCTCACTGCTATACGGGCGTGTTCAACAAGGGTCCTGCCAGATTTGGCTCTTGCAGAACATTGATTCAGCCTTGTGCAACCAACTCAATGCAACCGTGCATCCTTTATCACCGCGCCGGATTGTAGAATGCCTACTTTGCCGCCGCCATGTCGTAACCATTAGCTTACAGGGACTGTCCAAGAGTCTTCAAGAGTCCTGTATGGGATTTTCCGGCCTCCATGCCAGTGGCCATTCGCCAGTCATAACCGAGACATTGGTTCTGATCAACAGACACTTAAACAGTGCTTGCATCCAGACACGATCTTCGTGTAGATCCAAGGCGCATATGAAGAATTCGGCATTGCCATGCGAGAAAATACCGGCCCGCGATGGTGACTGCAGCCTCCGATGATTGATAGTGGTCTCTTGGTCGAGCCCAATACCCATCACAGTCAGAACAGGTGCGAAGCCGTAATGCATTCTTCGACTTTGCGTGTCGTCGGGCTGAAAATATTGTGACAGTCTAGAATCCATCTGAGGATTCGACAAAGTCTAGAGGTCCCGAGGAGCGACGCTCTGCTTAGATCTGATTATCTTGCAGCTGGACGCCCAAAATGGCGCTCGTATAGAGATGTCCCCGGCTCGATGTAGCCATGAGCTTGCCTTTGATGTGCGCCGTACACCGCGACAGGTCGCTAACCTGTCGTGCGATGCAGCCACCAGCTGCAGTGTCAGTAGTTACGACTATGAGAGCGCCCGGAGAAGAGTCCGAATTTAGCCCGGTGTGATTGCGATAGTGTTGACCACGTCTTGCAGAATACTGTATCACAGCACCGTGACTCGTGAGAGACATCCATGTTCACGGTGCGCCGTACGACACGAGCGTCTCGTCGAGTTCCTCGAATGCAAGAGGACCAAAAATAATAACATTGTACATGTAGGTGTGGTAGGGCCCGTGCAGTCTTGGCATGTCAGTCTGGATTCGTGTTAACGTAGCATGGACCTCCCTTGCAGAGGACATTGACCATATTTAACCTATCCTATATCCTAGGAACAGCGCGACGTCCTTGTTCGAGAGGTCCCAGTACCTTTTCATGGCTTTGGAATTTGATCTTGGCGTGATGATATACTGTTACTCTATTAAGCGACGAGCACGCCTGAACTGCTGCTCCTATATCATTGTAGAATTTGTAGCGCCTTCCTTTGATGTATTAGTCAATTGGAGAGCCCGGCGACGAAATGACGGCTTTCCAAAGGAAAGTACAAGATAAACTCTCTTTGCAATTCAGGAGTAGTATACTGAACCCAGCATCCAAGCTTCCGGTATCTGTGTCAATCTAGTTACTCATTATCCTTCGTCGAATTTGAGATTGTTTCTGTCATACCTTCTTCAGTCCCATCGCTGCACGTTCCCTATGGGCGCAGACATTGCTTCTCGCCTAGTCATGCCAGATATCAGACCCACAGACATTCAAATATGAAAAAAAAGAGGAGGCAACTGCTGCGTTCGGCTTTGAAAAGACTCCCGGAAGAGCTCATGGAGGCTAACTTCATCTACATGGTCGTTGTTTGGTGCTGAATGCGGACTTTGTATACTTTGGGAACCGCTCAAGTCACGGATTCGCTTCGACAAGCTCAAGCTGCTGTCAGTCAATCTTCCGATGGCACAATTTTCCAGCGCTCAAGAGCCTGTATGTCGGAGTCGAGGTTCCCTTCACCAACTCACATGCAAAGCCATATTCAGCATCCCAACTCTCACTACTCTGGAGCTCGATATTCCATATTGGAAGCAAACTCTCCCATTATGGAGAGTTCTGGACAAGCACAAGTTACGAGCATCTCCTCTCACCACACTGACTCTCCCCGTCCCGCCCAGATATTACCTGAACACGTTCCCAATCCTCATCAAGTTTTGCGCCAGTCTTGTACGTTCCAAACCAAAGACAAGACGACCTCTAGAAGGACCTACTTCAGCGCAGCAGGCAGATTCATCTCCCTCAACACAGCTCTTCATGAAGCAGAGTCTGGTCTCGCAGCGACCCAGGAACAAACTGCGTCCGATTCTTTGTGAGATAACCAAGGCGCTTGACGGGCACATCGGCGTAGTGGGGGTATTTGAATACTGGCCTGCGCATGAAATCGTCCATCGCATGGTCTTGAGGTGGGTGCAGCGCAGTCGTCTCGCCGCCAAAAGCGCTGCTGAAATGGCAGATTTCGTGTTGAATCCTCTTGTACTGCCGTTCGTGATGCCTCTTCACATACTTACCCCACCTATTTCCCTGGAGTGTTGAGGTTTCTGCTAAGATATGCCAAGACTCATGATGAAGAGGAGATGGCGTGGAGCCGTATATTCGATTTTGCAAAGTAATAATTACACATAGCCTATTACGGAGTCTAGAAATCTGCAACAGTATTCATTCTTTTGAAACACATGTCACATGTACTACGACTGCGCTCGTGTCTGGCCGTTACTTGGTAGATACATATCAGAGCAGCAGTAAAAAACCACTCCTTATAGTCAGTTCCTAGTCCTCATTAAGCCAGGATGTCATGTCATGTCATATACGACTAGTCTAGTCCTCACATTCCAGCCAGCCAGCCAACCAGTCATACATATGATTACCTACACACAGTATCGTCCATCGGTTATTCCTCTCCGCATAGCCATCCATTCATCCATCCATACGCCCTCCGCAGTCGAAATACTGATAAAACCAGCTAGTAATACTTCGTAGCGCACCTGCCAACCCTGTTATATTCCTAACAGCGAGAGAGATTAAACGAGTATAAAGAGAGATTAAACGAGTATAAAGAGAGATTAAACGAGTAGATATACCCCATTGGGCAGGTTTCTAATGCAGGAGGCAGGCCAAGAAGCTGCTCGAGTGGGGTGTATATGGATAGTCGGATATTGTGTATTAGAGGGTCTAGCTGCTGGCGTAGTGTGCTTGGGGAACGTGTTTGTGGGTTGGTTTTGGTAGTCTTTTGGGCTTTGTTGGGTTGTGGTGAGTTCTGCCAGAGGATGTTTGTGATGGCTGGGCCGTGCACCTGTAAGTGATCTAGAGACAATGGAATTATCCGGTGCATAGTGAATGAGCGCAAGGCGGACATAAAGGCCTCACAGTCGATTATTTCAGTATGAAATAGCACAATTGTATGTCGTGTGTTATGATGTTCCTGTACTGTATCAAAGATGTGTTTATGTGTTGCGGGTAAGGCGCCAAGCCTTCCCAACCTCTCACTTTCACCGACGTTCCAGCCTCTCATAATAACATGCAGTTCACTACACACGTCATGCCTTCTTGTTTACCATGGGCACATCGATCACCACACCCACGCTTTACTGCACTGCAACATTCTTCCCTACAAGTTGTCCTCTAAAAACTGCATAAGCGCCAATGTTCACTCCACGCACTCCACGCAGAGGCAACCAAGGCAGAGGCCGCGCAAGAGGGAAAGGAGCCCGCAGCCCCGCGAAGACGCCGCTGAAGGGCATGTTTGCAGACGGTGTGTGGCACTGCAACTGCCATCCCAGACTCCCCGCACAGCGATTCCAGGTGAAAAAGGAGAGCAAGAATAAGGGTCGGTGGTGTAAGTTGTGGATCAGCCCCCGCTTTCTAGATCCTTGAGGAAGTTATATATGCGCCCAAGAGCTAATTCTATTGCGTGCAGTCTACACGTGCCAGAAGACGGAAGCGAAACGCTGCGATTTCTTCCTCTGGGAAGATGATGCTAGGTTTCGTGAAGAAGGTGCGGTGCTGAATAATTCGCGCTCTGAGCCTTGGTCTGGGGTTGATGTCACGCCCTCCAAGCCACGATCTGTCATTGATATCACGCCCTCCAAGCCTGCGCAACAGCGAACACAATTCGAAGATGGGGGTTTCATACGGCGCGACAAGCGAAGTCGTGACGAGTTTGAAGAGGACGACGACGACGAGTTTGGGGAGTCGTTCGATGCCGAAGCACTGGAATTGATGAAGCAAGCGGCCGAGACACCGAGCAAATCACGCAAGGTGGATGCGTTGGCCATACCCAAGAGAAGGGTTCTGCCGTGGCTGAGAGACCAGGAAGGACAGAAGAGCGCTGGTGGACTACTGACACCACAGACGGAAAGGGTGGTGAAGCAAGGACTCTTCACGACACCTACCAAAGAGACCGAACGAACAGCAGCTTCTACAACAAGCACGAGAGGCTCGATAACGCAACCACAGCTCAGACACCGCGAACCTTCACCTTCACCTTGCACGCTCAAAGCACTCGATAGCATGTCTACACCGGTACAGCTTACCGAAGCTAGGTCGCCGTCGAAAGATGCCCCCGAACTGACGTCGGATGTGCTTGAATACCTGCGTGAGAGCAAAGTCCAGCTACCACCCCCGGTCCAAGAAGGTCTCAAGCAGCTTCTTAGTAAACACACGTTTAGAACCCAAGGCGTAATAAAGGGTCGTGAGATCTCAAGATTGGCGCTCAAAGCCAAAGATGCCAAGATTGTAGAATTGCAGCACCGAATTGCGGCGCTTGAAGCAGACTTCGAGGCTGAGAGGGCGCAGAACAGATATCGTGATTGGGAAGTCAAGACAAGCAGTCACAATGACTGATCTATGCCTGTTGCACTACGTTGATTATTCTCTAACGAAAGCGACTGCTTGACCTGGCTTCCTGGGACGAGCTGGGCGTTTAGATGTATCTTGCTCGTGCACCGACGGTAGCAACATCATGTACGCCATCATTGAGCAGGTAACGCCACAGGAGCACTTGACAAATCTATGTTGAGGCTCCATTACACACAGGAAGCCCATCAAGTATACGCAAAGGACAAGTCTGCACACAAGTCTATACTGCTTTCCATCAGATCAGGGCCGATAGCGTGCAGCGATTGGAAGGGAGGAAATAAAATGTATTGTGGCGTCGACCGGTATATTGTGACGTTAGATGTCACGATATGTTAAGCAAGGGACGGGTGGGGCCGGCCAGGAGCTGAAGCGTCTCTGATTGGCCAGGTCTGCCCTGCGCGTTTTGTGCGTTCGATTGCTGACGACAATGACAAAGCCGATGTGCCAAGACCCATCTTTTGAGGTTTTTGTGCGGATGGCGAGCGCCACGGGGGAAATATCGTATATATTTCCCATTATCTGGGAAATTGTCTTTGTAACTACTTTCCACACCCAAATCTCTGATCAAATTTACTTTACTTGAACTTCTTGTTCAGCCTGTCACGCCACGGTGAACTGCAGGTGCAACCCATTATTCCAGACCCCTTAACACAATCACTTTTAGACTCATAACAATTCCGACTCAACTATAGCTGTATCACAAGCACGTCCAGAAGCAATTTGAGCTGCGTGTATCCCGATCTCATCCACAATGTCATCGCCACAAGGCCAGGACCGGGGAGACCCAATTTATATCACTTCGACGATTCTGATATCAAATCTACACTGCATTTCGTGTATCAACAGTATACAAGATTGTATCACTCATTTGGCACATAATGCGGAACTCATCACCCATTCGATCGTCGCACACTCTGTGACCATCCGTCACGATATCGATATCTCCAGCGACGCTATCCAAAACTGCCTCGATGATGCTGGATTTGATGTATACAGTGTTGCACGGAGCCAGGATGAATTGGGCGGTAGTCTACACATTAGCAACCACGAACGCTCACGTTCGAATTCGGACTGGTACGATGATCTGGAGCATGCCGTTTCCCGATGGAAAAGCTCTATTCGAAAGTCGAAATCGACCGACCTTGAGAGGCAGAGACGGCATATAGGGCATTGCGAGCAATGCCAGCACGAGGTCACTGCGAATCTCATACAAGACAGCAAATCCCGTTCATCTTCTGCGGCATCCAAGATGAAAGCCAGAGACTCGGATGGAGACTCTGCCATTGCGTCTTTGGAAGATATCAGCGTGGCGTCCGCATCCGGTCATGAACAATTTCGAGCTATCGTTTCCATCTCTGGTATGACTTGCAGCTCTTGCGTGGCGAGCATTACGCATGCTATACAGAGCCAGCCGTGGGTGGTTTTTGTCGATGTCAATCTCCTGACGAGTAGTGCTTCCGTCGTATACCACGGCAAGAGTAACGGAGACCTACTGGTGGGTCTTATCGATGATGCTGGATTCGACGCGACCTTGGACCGTATCGAGAATCTCACCTCGTCTCATGGGACTGGTTTGGATCATGACAGATCGTCCGGAGGTGAGCAATCTACTCAACGCACCGTGGCCATTCGAATCGAGGGGATGTACTGTAAACACTGTGTGTCGCGGGCTGTATCATCGATTGAGAACAGATTTGCGCCAGGAGAAGTCAACATCCTGACTCCGCCAACCGAGAGCAGTCCGATCATGGTCGTCCAGTATGTGCCAAAGCTACCAATGAGGACGATCCGATCGATAATTTCTGCGATCTCCTCAGTGGATCCAGCTTTCGAAGTCTCCGTCTACCATCCCCCAACAGTCGAGGATCGCGCGAGAGAAATGCACTCTCGAGAACGAAAACGCATCCTTTTCCGTTTGGCTCTTTGTGTGGTCATGGCAGTTCCGACGTTCGTTGTTGGCATCTTATACATGAGCTTGGTATCTGAACACAACACTGTTCGGATGTGGTTCATGGGGCGCTTCTCGCGACATACTGGATACGTTAGTCGTGCGCAGTGGATCCTATTCATGTTGGCGACTCCAATCTACTTCTTCGCTGCTGATGTGTTCCACCGGAAAACGTTCAAAGAAGTGAAAGCACTGTGGAGGCCTGGTAGTCGTGTCTCGATCTGGCATAGACTGACACGATTCGGGAGTATGAATATGCTCTTGTCGCTGGGAACCTCGATAGCATACCTTGCTTCCATTGCAGAATTAGCTCTCTCCGCATCCGGGACAAGCGATGTTCCGGATAAAGACTACTACTACGACACTGTTGTGTTCCTCACTATGTTCATCCTTGCTGGCAGATATCTCGAGGCTTACAGCAAAGCCAAGACTGGAGATGCTGTCAATGCTCTCAGCAAGCTACGTCCAGCGGAAGCAATCTTGGTAGACGCAGAGTATGGCCAGGACCAGGTTGTACGCACAGATCTTCTTGAAATTGATGATGTAGTCAGGATTCACCACGGTAGCTCCCCACCGTTCGACGGGACGATCGTAGAAGGGAGCACCAAATTTGACGAGTCCAGCCTCACTGGTGAATCTCGTCTCGTTGAGAAAAATACCGGCGATCCAGTCTATTCCGGCACGATCAACCAAGGCGCGCCGACGACTATGCAATTGACCACCGTATCCGGGACTTCGATGCTCGACCAGATCATCCAGGTCGTCAGGGAAGGCCAGACTCGTCGAGCACCTGTTGAACGGATAGCAGACAAGATAACCAGTCACTTTGTTTCGATCGTGGTACTCATTGCAGTTGTCACCTGGTTGATCTGGCTCACTCTTGGTCTTTCAGGTTCTCTACCTGATCACTACCGTGACAGTTCTACCGGCGGCTGGCCGTTGTGGTCACTTCGTTTCGCCATTGCTGTCTTCGTGGTGGCCTGTCCATGTGGAATTGGTCTTGCTGCGCCCACTGCTTTATTCGTGGGAGGGCAGCTTGCCGCTCGGCACGGAATACTGGTCAAGGGGGGTGGCGAAGCATTCCAGGAAGCTAGTCGGATCGACTGTATCGTCTTCGACAAGACTGGAACGCTGACTGAGGGAGGCTCTCCAAGCGTTACGGATCATTACATTTCTGAATCAGAGAACAAGGACATGGTGCTCAACTTGGTTCATGCCCTAGAAGAGCAGAGCAGCCACCCTATTGCTAAAGCTCTCGCAAGTTTCTGTAATTCTGACGCCAAACTACCAACAATGCCACCTTTTGAAGTGACTGAAATTCCTGGAAAAGGTCTCGAGGCTATATTTTCGCTACCAGAGGACACTACCTCGCAACCCGTAGCTGCCCTCATTGGCAACGAAGCTCTCTTAGCCTCCCACTCCGTGCCCCTAACCCCTATCCTCGACCTGCTCTCCACCTGGCAATCCCAAGGCAAATCCATCGCCCTCCTTGCCCTCTGTCACAACCCCTCAACACCCTACACCCTCGCCGCCGCCTTCGCCATCTCAGACCCACTCCGCCCCTCAGCCGCACCCACCATCGCCGCCCTCAAACACCGCGGCATCGAAGTCTACATGCTCTCAGGCGACAACCCCACCACCGCCCGCGCCGTCGGCGCCCAACTCGCCATCCACCCAAACAACATCTTCGCCGGCGTCCTCCCCAGCGAGAAAGCCGACAAAATCGCATACCTGCAAGCCACACTGCCCAGCAAGCGCACCGGCCGCCGCGCACACATCGCCTTTGTCGGCGACGGCATCAACGACGCCCCCGCGCTCACCCGCGCCGACGTCTCCATAGCCATCGGCTCCGGCTCGGCCGTCGCGCTGGCGTCTGCGGGCTTCGTCCTGCTGCGCAGCGACTTGGCCGCCGTGCTGACGCTCGTTCGGCTCAGCCGTGTGGTGCTGACGAGGGTGAAGTGGAACTTCGCGTGGGCGCTCGTGTATAATTGTGTTATGGTTCCTGTGGCGGCGGGTGGGCTGTATGCTGTCAGGTCGGCGGGTGGTGGTGCGCATGTCAGGCTTGATCCGGTTTGGGCGAGCTTGGCTATGGCGGCGAGTAGTTTGAGTGTGGTGGGTAGTTCGGCGCTGTTGGCGACGAGGGTTTGGGGGATTGGTTGGAGAGGTGGAGGGGAGGTGAAGCGGTAAGTAGACGAAAGGTGCGATTTTGTTAGGGAGAAGGAACGAGGACTGTGGATATGAGATACCCCTATTTGTTCCGCAAGTTGTCACACTGTAGCTCTACATGGTCATACTAGAACACACACATCATCCTTAAACGATGAGGCTAACACTTAATCTACTACATCCAACCTGAAACTACGTCTAACATCCACACGCCCTATCTTCCCCAAAAATTAATGAAAAAAATTCCCACTATCCAGACCAATTGTGGCATATCACCTTGCTACCGGTAGTCTACGGTGTATTGGAGACTGGTCATGCAAAGGCAGTATCACAAATATAGTCAGGGCACAATTCAGGCACATTTCAGGCCGCTGCAGCGAAGTGTCCCCAGACTAAGGTCCTAGTACTGTATCAATGATAATAATGAAACTTTCTGCAACAACAAGCGAGCGGTCCGTCCGGTGTTGTGGCGTTGGGCGTCGAGTATGCGGGCTGGTTTGTCGTGTTTGTGTTATGTTGTGTACTTCCAGCTACTACTTAGTTGGTGCGTCTTGGTTGATGTGTTTGACTGGTTGTTCTTGAAACATGCTACATGTAGGGGAGGGTAGATTGGTGAGATGTGTGTACCCGGGAGACTGCGTGGGAAGGACGATGTAGATTCGTTGAGATAAACGTGATAAGATACAATCTTGGGTTCGGAAGTAGGGAAAGTGGTTGTAGGAGGAAGGGACCCGTTGGGACTCTGATAGTGGACCCAGAGCCTATCCATTATCACCCCTTATCTGGGCAGCCAATATCCGTAGGGCGGATCGTATTCTTCCGGCCATTTGTAGGATACAACGTCTTCCTCCGAATCTTCTTCGTCCCATGACGGAAGTTTCGTAATGTCATCCAGTGCTATTTTCTGTCTGAACGCAGCAATGAGCTCTTCCTCTGGCGCTTCCCATCCCTTTCCGTCTAAGTTCGGCACTTCAGGGGTCTTGTCAACCATTTCGCCGTAGGGTTGTTTTGGATTCACAGGTACAAGCATCCGCATCGGTAGGCATGTCTCTAGGACATCCCACCAGACAAGCCACAACGTGTGATACTCAAGGTCTCGATGAGATCGCAATATCTTACGGTATACGTGCATGTATGAATTTAACGCCACGGCCATCTCCCGATCCTCATCTTGTATCTCCACACGTTCAGCTTCATCCTTGACAGTCCTAAACGTATCGCCTATGCATGCAGGAAAGCAACACGTGTGGACCATATCTAGCCGTTGGAAGATCTCAACTCGGATTATGCCCTCGCAATTCTTGATATCCCACGCAGTAGGTGCTTCTCTAAGTAATTTCTTCCCCCCCAAGTCGTTAAAAAGTTCACGATTCGATACCCTTCTCCATAGTATAGACCCTGGAAGGCATCCATCTGGGCTGCAGGAACATGAGCAGGAATCGTGGGTGGACCAGCCAATATCAAGGCCCAGGGCCTTCCGAAGAATTCTCGCGTTCCCCATGCAAGAGACGAACGTATGCGCACCTGAAGGGTGTAGAATCGGGCTAATCAGGTGAGTTTTTGCCCCCTTGGATAGGAACCATTGCATCATTTCCACTTTGGCCTCACCGCAGGCCACATAAAAGGGCGTCATGCCATTTTTGAGATCAGCAATGTCTATCTCCTTAAAGCCTGCATCATAAAGAGCCTGGGCAAAGATTGTCCCTCCATCACATCTGCAGTAGTGATACACAGATGCTGCTCCGAGAGACTGCCACCGACTGGGTATGTCGTTATATCCAGCCTCCCGAAGTTTGAAGATCAGGTTGTTTATTTTGTATTCTGAAGGAAGGTTCTGATCTTCCTTGTCAACGTCCAACTCCTTGAAAATGTGAGCCCCCAGGCGTTTTCGAGCATATGATATTAGTTCCAGGCGAACATTTGCCAGGGCCTGTGCAATTACATGACAGATTCGCTCATAGTTTCTACCAATACCATGAATATGTCTTAATATCATGACCATGTCAACGCTGTCAAGGCCAGAATCATACTTCAAATCTAGTAGAAGCGTGAGAGACTCCCAAAGATGGTCTGTGGGGCACCAATATTCCGGAAACCCCCAGGATACCTCAAGACAAGCACCATATTCAAGGAGGACTTGCATTCCTGCTGGCCAGTCGAGAGCTAGGATGAGCGCGTGGTGGTCACCTGCCCCTTCATTACGTAAACTTGGAGCCCAGTCTTTATCAAGTAACGCACGCAAGGTAAGGACGTCTCTTCGCACGATGGCGCAATGCAGTTGGGGTAGGTCCAAAGCTGACACAGAAATTGTCAGCGCCCGTGACTCTAAAGGTTCAGGAAGTATAACATGTCTCACCTTCTGCTAGACCCGGATGATTGAATAGCAACTCCGGAAGTCCTTCAAGATTATAGCTTTGGAAAACTATACTATGATCCTGAGGTATTTCACAGCCGTGCTTAACGAGTTCATATATAAAATGTGACCACGAGGGAGTTGTATGATCTAGCGCAACTTCCAGTGCATTACTCCCAAGCCACACTCCACCAAAGGTGGCATTGAAGTCGACGCCACAATCAATGAAAAGATCCAAAATCTTAGAAATGTGCGCATTAAATGAGTTGAGGTCTCCGATCGGAGTCACACTATCTATTAGATGCTGAGAACAACATTAAAAGCCGCGTAATATAACGATCATTGCAAACTCACATATAAAAGATTAAACCCATGTATATCCTGAGCTTTACCATGAAGTTCTCCGTGTTGTCTCTTATGCGTGAGGTCTCTGCAAAGGTCTGCGAGGAGTATGTCTACATGCTCTAGATAGACGTTATGTGGAATAAGACAACGAAACATTTTAAGAGACAGCTTATTGAGCTTATTTCTGACTGCAATCACCGTGGAGAAAGTTGGGTCGAGGTTTACATTAACGATCGTAATAAGGTCAAGCTTTGATGCAATCGAGAATGCGCCTGCGCCTGTGGTCATAGAGAATGAGTATACTATAGCCATTGAGACGATAGGCCATAGAGTGAGTCGTCCCTTGTAATACTGCCGGTCAGCTCTCCTTTGTAACATCATCGTGGTCACTTTCTTCAGGGCAGCGGGCTTAGACATCAGCCGTCGTACTAAACGTAGTTCCTGCTAGGTCTCAGCGTCAAATAATGACTCAAAGTGGATATCTTACCGATGAATTTTGTTCCGACGTGATACCTTCTACAAGAGATTGCTGATGGATATTGTCAGCGATAATTACGAATTCAAGACCTGATCACTCACGGTCAACTGCATTTCGTCGGACATCGCTCTGTTTCGCACATCGATCAGAGTGGTAAAAGATAGGGATTTGATGGCATTGAGAAGTCGATCCTCGGTCTGAGCTAGTGCGTGTTCGAGGTGTTGCAAGGATTGTTCATTCCGGGGCTGGATAGACTCCAAAGTTCTCATCAGCTGTGAGTGCTGCATTTGACTGTCCCCAGTAACGGAGTCCACTTTGCTGTAAATTTCTGCCGTGCGCAAATTGATTTCTCCAGTATTTTTGAGAATATGCCGAGATGATTCTCTGATGTAAGCGTCAGCCTAGTTAAGTTGCCAATAATTCACTTACCCTTGGTCTACATGGAAGATCACAGCTAGACTTTCATACCAAAGTGACAGATCAGTCCTTGTTCTTTCCAGCACGACAAGTTGTTCGGTTATATCCCTAGAATCCTTATGCGCAGATACAGCCTTCCTACTTTTTTTTAAAAAGCTGTCTGAAGCGTCGTAGGAGTTTGCCTCCAGTTCAATTAGGATTCTCGTGATGGTCACGATACATTTTTCATGAAGTTGTCGACCCTGAGGAAGGGAGTCAAGAAGGGCCGTACATGCAGCAGCGGAGTTGGCTCGTGGCTGCAATGCGAGTAGGCTGTCTCTCTGCTCCACAAGGACCTCTCTCGACTGTTTTAATTGATCATATAGGTGTTTGTTCTTCCGGTTCACATTCCTTAGATCAGAGCACAGCTTCGACAGACACTGAGTCGCCCTCAATCCCACATCTACGAGTTGAACAACTCCAGCGACCACACCTAGTTCTGCCATGGTAGTGTCATTAATGAATGTGTTCAGAGGCCCGTGATTCAGAAGTTTGTGATTTGTGGAACGTCTGGTAATGCTAGATGTTGGACATGAACATCTCATGTACGAGACGAATGATGCCACAGCCCACAAGAAACCGAGGCCGCTCAGCCTCGCGTGGGGGCTCGAACGGAAGCTGGTTGCCTGCCAGCTCATCATGCATGGCCTGATAGCCAATCTGATGTCAATGATCTTGTTCGGTCAGCCTTGCGACACAGGGGACGGTGATTCAGCCTTGCGACGATGCGATCAGTCGGGCAACCAGTGAGACGGGAGTATGGACTCCCAGGTATTGTCAGCCTATCTCAAGAATTGTATCCTCAGAGATTTAAATTGGGGCAACGTGCGGACACATGATGGGATGTTAGCTTGCCTGTCAGGCTATGAAACAGAATATATTCATGGATAGACTAACAGTCGCCAAGACGCACGTACGCTGAAGAATTATATACAGTCCCGGTATAATCTTTATGTGTAACACTATAATGGACCTATATTGTACGATATTAACCTCCTACTCATAGAACACGAAGAAACCTTTATTACAGAGCTACAAACCGAAAAGAAGAATGAGATCCTGTGGGAAACCCGGTGTCAGTGGGACGATCGCCGATGATTCCCCGAAAGTCGTTAATGATGCCATAGTGTTAAAAATATGTCCCAGACTTTATCATGACTAGTGCATCGATACGCTCCTCACAAGATTGTAAACTAGACGTTGAAGTATGGTTGACGAGTCAAAGTTCGCGGAGAACTTCTGGTTGTTTGGCTACGGGTGAGCATTTCACCTACGTCCTCCCAGTGCTCAAAATTTTACATTCATTACAGAAGCTTGATATGGAAACCACCCCCTCATTTCGGTCAGAAGTCATTGACATTATGATTGTTTGAATCGTTTAACCGAAAGAAGACAAACGTGTGCCAGGGTTTATAGAAGGCTATGTCCGAAGATTCTGGCAGGTGAGTCACGGGACCTCAACGTCTTGGTATTTACTCATCAACTTGATGTAGGCCAGGTGTGTATTCATTCTTGACGATGAGACGGTTCGTGTAGTGAGAAACTGATTCTCCAAGCAGCGAAGACCACCGCGGTACCCCAAATGCTCCTGGCCGCGTCGTGACACTCATCGACCACAACCACTGGATGACCCTCTCTGCGCACGACCTACACAAGAGTACCACCTCTACAAAGGTTTGGGGCGCGGCCTACCATATACCCCCCCAACACGTCGCCGAAGTGCGTGAATACCTCGACATCCGCGAGATCAACGGCTACAGCATTCAATACACTCCCTTCCATCCCACTGATTCTAGTTCCCCACCCATTCATTGTTTGGTGTATATCGGACTACCAGATAATCCGCAATTTCTGGGTGCGCAGGAGCCAGAGGCTTTGGCGAATCATATCTTGAGGAGTTCGGGACCAAGTGGCGCTAATAAAGAGTATCTATATATGTTGGAGACGGCGCTAGACGGATTGAGTATGGATAGTGGGGATGAACATGTTTCAGATTTGGCAAGACGATGTAGGAGGCTAGAGGGCGTGGATGTGGATGATACGACGGAGACCAGGAAGGAAGTTGAGGAGGAGTTGATGGATCCGGGTATGACGGACGGAAAGGAAGAAACGGAGAAGTAGGGGTTGATAGGATGATTTGATGAGCAACGATAGAAGCTCCGTGTTATTATGTAGAGTTGAATCTGTGAATCTGACAATGATCCTGCTAAAGAATTTGACTAGAAGGTGTCCTTTATTCACACCATTCTCTTTCGATCTATGCCTACCCGCAAGATGAATGAGAGTATCTCACATATCATAGAAACTTAGAGTCTCACAGGTCGATCCGGACAATAACAAAGGCTTGCTCGATTGAGCATGGCTGCAGATCTCCATCACGGGCGAGAAGCCACAGATAGGCGGTAGTCGACTAGAAGTCATCGGTATTTGATGGACCAATAGGTTTACACATGCAGAGTTCTGCCTAAGGATCGCTTGAGGCTATTCCTTTGGCCTTTCAGCTGCAACTCAACTATAGGAGAGAAGATCATCAGTAAAGGTAAAGGTCGGGAAGACATGTGAAGATCTTACTGAGTTTGCGTATACCCACTTGCGACGTATAACTTCGTCTATCTCATAGTCTACCCAAGGATAGCTGTGCAAACACGTCAAAAGCAATTCTTCAGAGTCTATGTGGTAACTCCTGTATACTTCAGCTGCCCTTTGGAGAAACCAGAAGTGATCTGTGGTTGGCTCCGTGGTAGTTTGAGTGCAAAGAATAGCTACATTGAGTACCCAAATCAACACACCGGGAGCTGCTGACCATGTGGCTATCGATACTTTTGTCAAAGCTTCTCGTAGTTTCTTGATAGCCTTATATTGGATTGGAGCCATGCTTCGCTTGGGCTCAGAGGACTTGACTACGAAAGCCAAGAGGCCAAGACATATTGTTGTATCGAGGGCGTTTCGTGTCACAGCATTCTGCCAATGAAGGAGTGAGCACTCCAGAAGCGATGCTTGGTTCTGAAGCTCTAGAGGATCGAACACGTGTGTCTCTCCTGATAGCCAGCTGCTAATACGAATACTCAAGACTGCGATGTCATCAACATAGTCGATGAGAACATCGTCTATGCGAAGTCGCTGCAGGTCATCTTTCATCAGAAGACTGATGGAGGAGCTTGAGACAGATCTTGCGAGAGGTATTAGAGCCTCAGTCTTTTTGCTCAGAGGCGATATGTATGGCGGTTCGAATGAAGTGATAGCGCGCGCAGTAACATGCCTTGTCATGATCAGTCAGCGTAGCCCCTCCCAACAACTATGCTGTAGAATCACATACCAAAGTATCATCGACTGAACAAAGCGCGTAGTTGTCAAAGCCCCTAGCCCACCCCGCAGCGCAATCATCCGCTGCAACCCGTTCATATGCATGACCTGCTCATTTGGCTCATCAGGGCTCTGATTCCGAATTCTCCTTAATTTCGGGAGCCCAAGCATGCTTTCTTCAACTGACAAGAGAAAAAACACGGCTCCTATCGTTCCGTCGGAAATACTCAGCTCTGAGTCGTTCAAGTTCGAATTTATCTCTGACACTGTGGCCTGTCTGTGATAGATAACGCTGTCGAATGATCCTTTGCCCATGACATAACGATGCAGCGCTGTCGAACAAAGCAAGCCATGCATAAACACAGGACTTACAAGTGCTGCTGGAAAGCACTCGGCGCTGAGAATGTTAGACTGATGTCGGATATCCATCGGTATGATGCCCTGCGGACACATATTATTGAAAACTGGGCCGAGGTCAGTGCCAACGTGAGTTCGATATAACTTGCAGGACATACAATATTGCCAAAGTCCTCTAACTTCGGATGTCAGAGATACCGGCAATGTATCGAAAGGGTCAAGAGCTGTGTCAAAATGTGACCTTGGCGCCACGCCAGAACTTCTATCATGGCAACGTGCGCAAAATCTCAAGCCAGGGATACAATCGGGACTTTGACACATGGAACAAGGAAAAGAAGACCTATGTCTCACAGAACCATCGTAGACACCTGTGTTGCCGTCATGTGATCGCTGCGAATCTTCCTTTTTCAACGTCCTCTCCTGGATTAAGTTTTGGCGCGTCTGGTCAATCGTAACAACGACAAGACTCCTAGTTGCTTCAGGCGAGAGCCGAGCAACTCCTCGCTTTATAGTCTGTCGACTTGTTGACCATGGTCGTTCTTTTCGAGCCCTCTGCATGACATGAGACCGCACAGACCGGTTACCTCTATACGACTTCTGTCTTGGGTTCGCGGAGGACGAATCTACAAAGAGAAAATCTTGCGGAGGTTTCGCTTCGTTCGATGTAACCAAATGGACTTGCTTCTCGGGACTTGCGGAGTCTTTCAGCCCACTGGCGTTGTTTCTGTTAGCCATCTGGAGGTTGCTGTGTTGGGATTGTTATGATGAGTGTTCGTGTGTCTCGACCTTTGGCGCCGCTTGTAGGAGTCGCACAGATCCGTAGTCCATGCTGTGCAGTCTAATAACTGCCAATGTCTATGGTGGCAACTTGTCTGTGGAGAGGCAAATTCAGCCTCTATCAATGTCCTATTATAGTTTAGTCTTAAGGAGAAGAGAGAACAAGCCGGATAAGGTCGAAGGGAATAGCTTCAGATTTCGGCAACAAGAGGCAGTGGAACGAGTGGTCGTTGCATTAACTTTGAATCGAGATCTTTTCAAGATATGAGTACCTCAATACAGAGGCTGATGCGGATTATAGATGCTCAATACAGGAGACAACTATAGACAAAGGTATAGGCTCAGGCCCACGTCAGGCCCCACCACGTCCAGGGGTGGCGTCAGTGACATAATCTGACAAGCAGCTTGCTGCCCTGCCACAGTTTGCTAGGAAGCAACTCACTATCTTCCAGCTCGCACAGATGTATACAGACGCCTCTGAGTGTAAAAAGGATGTATGGAGTTAGAACAGCCAGCCGCCAAGGACCGCCGCCTACCACCCACGGACCGTAGGGAAACGCGTCGCGGCGTCGCGACCAACTAACTAATTAGCCTTGGAAGTACTTCTTGGCAATAGAGGTCGACACAACTCAAATCAACCTCATGTCAAGTCAGCTTTGTCTGACCACCCAGTCTTACCGCCGATGTCATTGTTGCCCGACCTTTAATAATATCTCCGGGACCTCTGCTGACGGTATAAACGTCATTCACGATTGAGGAGAGGAGGATGCGAATGCCTCCTCGCTAGCAGAGAATGAGCGGATATCCAGACGGAGGTATGTCGTGTAAGCATTCAACTGCTATCACTCGAGACTGACCGTTGAACAGCAAAGCTAGCCTCATGGAACCATCTACCAACAGAATTACTTCGAGCAGAGCTCGCACGACGCCTGGAGGATGAACCCTCTCCCAAACGGCCAGCTTGCGGCTCGAATACTACAAAGCATGGCTATAACACACCTGCGCATGTCGCAGCACTCTTTATAATACTGGCACTCAGCACATTCGGTATGCGATGTGCACCCAGTACAATACAGGCGTCTTATACTGATTGGCCCCAGCTTGCGCCTTTCCTATCATCGTACGCCGATTTCCGAGCCTCCCAGTGCCGCATCGATTTCTATTTCTATCCCGACACTTCGGGACAGGCGTACTCATTGCGACCGCATTCGTTCACCTGCTCCCAACTGCATTCGTATCATTACATGATCCATGTCTTCCACTATTCTGGAGCAAAAATTATACAGCTGCCGCTGGTCTTATTGCGATGGTGGCTATGCTGGTGGTGGTGGGAATTGAAATGTTCTTCGCAACTCGCGGAGCCGCACACTCACACGGCTCTAGCTATGACCTCTTCCCAGAAGACCATCCAGAGCGGACGAGTCAGGGTGCTGGAAAAAGACCGCGACATTCTCGAGGCCAGAGCTTTCGCGGATATGAGCAAGACCGCCCGGCGGGCATTATGCTGGGCGACATGGATGGGTCGACCGACAATCTGGTCGACGGTAGGTCACCCTCCGTCGCAAATCACTCGCCAATGCCTCCGTCTATAGCCAGTAGCTCTAAGCATGCAGATTTCGACGATAATGATGACTCCGATCTCGACCTCGACGAGCTAGACCCCACCACAAACGATGCATCGAACCTCATAAATGGACACACTACACGGAAACGCTCCCACTCCGCGAGTCCATTACGCATCCCCGAGACAGAGACCTCGGCGTCGCAATATCAAGCTCAGAAGAAAGCTCTTCTGCAGGTTCTCCTTCTCGAAGCCGGAATACTCTTTCACAGCATATTCATTGGAATGGCACTCAGTGTAGCCATGGGAACATCTTTCGTTGTGTTGCTCGTTGCAATTTCATTCCACCAGACATTCGAAGGCTTCGCGCTCGGTGCACGTATCTCAGCAATACACTTCCCTGCGCATAGCGTCAAACCGTGGCTTATGGCGCTTGCGTATGGGGCTACAACACCAATCGGACAAGCGATTGGGCTGATGATACACAATTTGTATGACCCTTTCAGTCAGACGGGGCTGTTGATGGTAGGGGTGATGAATGCGATCAGTAGTGGCATGCTCCTGTACGCAGGGCTAGTGACGCTGTTGGCAGAAGATCTTTTGAGCGATGAGAGTTATGAGTCGTTGAAGGGGCGGAAGAGAATACATGCTTGCGCTGCAGTGGTGGGCGGGGCAGGATTGATGGCGCTGGTCGGGGCATGGGCGTAGGATTCGTTTGGCAGTTAACATCGCTGCTGTACTTTATTTTTACATACACTACGTCTTGAGTATTGTTTCAATATAGACCTGGGTTTCCCGCCTGGTGTGCTCATAACAGGGCTTAGCGCTTGAGCACCACCACCAGTCATATACGAGCGAGCCCAACCTTCCCCTCGTTACAATCACGGCATCACGCTGCACCCCTCGACTTACAGTCCCCTTCTGGGCCTACTTGGGATCGATGAGAAGACTTTCATCAAGACACTTGCAGTTGATGCGCAGCAGGGTGGAACTGGTAACATCTCAGACAGTGATGTGTTCCGCTGCCATCGAGGCCGCCTCGAAAAGCTGCTCCGCTATAGACTTTCAATCAGATGGGACCATCGTCTCGTACAAATTGAGCTTGACTCAGCGAGCCAGGACCGGGACCGGAATCTGTGCACAGCGCTCTTTCAAAATGGTATAAAATTTGATACGGCCTGTCATATCAGCAGCTTTACTGTACGAGCTTCGGTCAATACAGCGTCCAGACTCCAGAGGCGCCGCAAAGCTTGTCAAGATAGCTGTCGACCGATGCAAACTCTCGAAGGCGCCTGCGTTCTTTCCTATTGTAACATGATCTCGATGTGCGCGCTTGATGCTCAGTTATTCAGCTGCGAATGCTAATCAAATCTTTAGATATGAGGCTGTAACTAAGATTTCAGGAGGCCTTGTCGCTCGATCAGAGGTTTGTTGTTAGAAATATCATTTTGGATCGGCGGTCATAGCGAATTATAGCATGGGACTAGCTCAGCTTTATATGCTTAAGGAAACTCATGTCATAGGGCTATATGCTCGAGGTAGTATAGATAGCCATTCGAATTTATATCGGAGTAGTACAATGAGATACACACATATAAGACCATGCCGACATCGAACTTTAGGAGAGTCAGGAAAGGTCAACGCGGTAATTTAGACCGTTGCAAGGATCTTACGTTGTATTGTATAGTCTTACTTAGTCTTGAGAATGATTGTCATCGGTAGAGGGTCAACCCGCCGCCATTCGTCGATGATCCGGGAAAAGATGAACATGAAAGTGGACGCGAAGCACCCGTCGTTTTCCTAGAACCTGGCGAGCTTAGCATCTTCCATCTTACGCGTATATTCTTACACCTAATCTTTAATAGTTACTTTACCTCTCTACCTCTATATAGAGATCTATATATTATAATATTTATATAGAATTATAGAGTAGAGTAAGCTAATTTTTCCTATATAATTTTTAAGCTCTTAGCTCTTTTATCTAGTCTATAATAAGAGAATTTAATTTCTTAGAGAAGAGAAAGAAGGTAATTTTTCTAGAACCTAACGTGGTTCTTATATAGGCCCTCTTTTAAAAACTTCTAAGAATATTTAAAGATTCTTCTCTATTTCTTTAAAGAGATCTTATAAAGATAAAAGAAGCTTATAGATAGATAAAGATCTATCTAATTATCTACTATATCTACTTTTAATAGTCTTATATACTTATAGATAAGTATATAGGTAGAAAAGACTTAAGATAGGAAGATAGGGGTAAGAATACGCGTGTACCAGTTCTAGCTCGTTAGGTTCTAAGAAAACGACGGATGGTCTGATTGATAACGAGTCATATTCGGCGAATAAGGCGTCTTGTTGTAGGAAAGCTCTTTGGAGGGGTAACGGAACGAAAATTAATCATGACCTTGTAAATGTAGCACTGCCCCCTACCCTCATCTCCTACGCGACCCGGGTCCGGACGCTGCGTGCATGAGCTCTTGACGCACCACCGACTAAAGACTGCATATTGACTTCTCCAAGGCAATATCAGGATTAGACTTCATCAGCCAACTGCATGAACCTTTTGCCTCCGCACGCTAAAAGCAGCAAATGGAGCCGGCCAGACAGCCCCTCCCTGATCTGCGGATCGTAACCGCTTCGGAACTCCAGACTTTACTGACAGCCTCCCAGATAACGAGTGTAGACCTAGTGAACATATACCTAGACGAAATCGAGAGACACAATGGATATCTTAAAGCTGTGATCTGTACTGCCCCTCGTAAGGGCTTGGAACAGCAAGCGTCTCAACTCGATGAAGCTCGCCGTGCGGGGCGCCTGAGGTCTCGTCTTCACGGAATTCCGATTTTGATAAAGGCAAGCTAACTCCGTCTTTTCTTTCATATAAACATGCGCTGACAGGTGAGCCACGCCTTACAGGACAATGTGGCTACACATCCAAGCTTAGGCATGGAAACAACCGCAGGAGCGCTTGCACTAAGAGGCTCGAAGCCGAAGTGCAATGCAGATATTGTGGACAAGGTAAAGCGTAACATCATTATAAGCACGGCTTGTATAGTCTAAACAATGTAGCTGATTGATGCTGGGGCCATTATCATCGGGAAGGCCAACTTGTCGGTTAGTACAAACTTACGGAGGGAAGCACCTGGCTAATGTGAAGTCAGGAACTTGGATTTTTCAAGTCAGTCTCTTTTCATGCTAGACTAGCTTAGCTAAATCAAACAGAGGGGAAGGCTTGCCTTGCGGATGGTCCATGGTTGGAGGGCAGACCCAGTCAGCTTATGTTCGAGGCGGCGTGCAGCCCGACGACACACCTGGTGGCCACAGTGTGAGTATTAATCCTCGAGCATAGCTCTTACTGATTGATGTCTGCAGAATCCTACTGGATCCTCATCTGGTTCTGCAGTGGCTGTCAGCGCAGGTCTCTGCCCAGTATCTATTGGAACTGAAACCGCTGGCTCATTAGTCGAGCCATCGTCAAGGGCTGCTCTTTACACAATCAGAGCCACACCAGGCCTCATACAACAGAAAGGCATAGTCCCACTGTCTTCGCTTTTCGATACCGCCGGCCCAATCACAAAAAGTGTAGTCGACCTTGCCGATCTCATGGACATTTTAGTGAACGGACCTTCGACGGATAACCTCGAACGGAGCTACAGATCGTACATCACGAAATCATGGGCTGACATAGGAGTCGCCGCTGTCAATCCCTCCATATGGAAACTGCCGGAAAGCTTTTGTCGACCTGTGCCAGCAATCGATGAACAGCTCGTAAAACTCTCCATGTCAAGCTCGATCGAGGCTGATTTGTCGTAGGTCGCAGAGTACGAACGTGCATATCGCAAAATCGAATCCCTGGCCAGGAATTTCAGAGGAAACGTCCCTTTACCTACGACAGAAGCCTTGCAAATGAATGACGGCCCAGCCTTCAAGAAGGTGTGCGGTAAGTTGAGGTCCTTCTCGAGATCGCCGTGAGGATCATGCTCATAAGGAGTTCAGTCGCAAACCTCAAGCGAGAGCTCGACTCCTACTTTAGTACGCTAGATGAGAGCAAAGTACGAAGTCTTGAAGAGCTAGTCGCTTTCAATAAAGCACATCCAGGCGAACAAACTTTCCCATGTGAGTGACTTTATCAACAAACATGCTCCACAGACACTCACTTTGATCAGCCAATTCTCAACAAAGCTTCCTTGAAGCTGGCCTCAACCACAAATGGACAGACAAAGACGTCAATGAGGCTCTCACATTCATGCGGAGAGTGGCACGAGATGAAGGTATCGATAAGATACTTCAAGATTCTGGAGCCGATGTGATTATTGGTCCTGCGAATAGCGGGCTTCCTACTATTGCGGCTGCAGCAGGTTTGTGAACAGAACAACGGTATGAACACACATCTAATATTGGATAGGCTATCCCATTGCCACGCTACCTCTGGGATATGCTGATTACAATGGCCGGCCCTTCGGTCTAGCAGCTATAGCGCGGGCTCACCAAGAGGGTACATTGATCAGATTACAAAGCGCTTGGGAGGTCACATTCGAGCCACGTAAGCCACCTCCGTACGAGGTATTCTCGAAAAAGCCCAGCACCGCAAAACATTAAGGTCGGAGGTAGAGGAAACATGTACGCAGGGTTTCAAGTCCCAAAGTCACAGCGCTTCTGGCCAAGCGACGAGAAAGTCATCCAGCATCACAGTTAGACTAGCTAAAATTGGGTGGAACTACACCTGTAATGAAGTTGAAAGACAAGCACAAAGGGCCTCGATAACTGCAAACATTATTTTGACCCAAACTTTGTGCCCATGATGGCCCTTCTCATCCACGAATAGCCCGAATCGTCGTGTGAACATTCATTGGACCCGGACTCTGTTCCCACTCATTTTCGGCACCTTACTTTTCGCGAGACGATCCATCTCGGCTGTGTTCGTTCGGCCTGAGCTACAAGGCATAAAAGCAGCAAGCCCACCGTACCTTAAGAAAACCCTCTACATCCCCTGACCCATTCACATCTCACCACACTGCGAGATGACAACGTCCAACAACGGCCTCTTATTCACCCCACACCGCACGCCCGCAATCTTCCTCACCACATCCATGCCCCCACTCACATGTCCAAACACAACATGCTTCCCATCAAACACCTTCGCCTCCTCACCCGTGACGATGAAAAACTGACACCCATTCGTATCCGGCCCGCGATTCGCCATGCTCACCGCCCCAACCTCGTGCTTGCCCGTCAGGTCCTCGTCCGCAAACGTCGTGGGGCCAAACGTGCTGGTGAAGCCGCTGCCGTCGCCGTGCAGGAAGTCGCCGCCCTGGACCATGAGCGAGGGCAGGACGCGGTGGAAGCGCGCGCCCTTGTAGCCGAGCGGCTGGTTCGTGGCTGAGCGGGTTTCGCCGGTGCAGTAGACGCGGAAGTTTTCGGCGGTGCGGGGCGTGGTTTGCGCGTGGAGGGTGATGAAGATGCGGCCGAGGGGTTCGCCTGGGTGGAGAGGTGTTAATTGCTGGGAGAGTGTCTGATCTTTGATATTGGGGTTGGGAGAGAGGGGGGCAGGAGGGTGTGTGGTAGTCATTGGTATGAACTGCTCTTCAAGCATGATCGAGGGGGGGTCCATAATTGGGGGGGGACGTGTGTAGAATTCGATGATATAAAGTTCTTGGTATACAGCAAGACTGAGATGGCAGCAAAGACCTGGAAATGAGATAACGAAAGGTAGTCCGACGTAGCAATGCTAAAGACAAGTATCCGGCGAGGCTCAATCTACGGAACGGAGATATCGTGTGTTTTGCGCCAGGTGCACTTACCTCCAAGCGTCACGTCTAGGAAGACGACAGGATCCGTGGGAGTCTCTACCGCCATGTCGTCGCGGTTATGGTCTGAAAGGAAGGCAGTGGCAGAATATCGTGTTGCACCCGTGAATTTGCGCTAGAATGCTTGGATTACGATATGGTAGAGGTTCAAGTGCATACTGGAAGTATGAGCTTCGGAGGCCTCCAAAAGTCGACGCTAAGGAGCTTGGACCTGTGGTCGGGACTCGGGGGGTTTCTTAGGTAGCACCAGAAGCACTAAGAACGACAACACTTGCTTTTCACTTCGCGTTGCAATGAATACATTCATCATGAGTATACTACGTCTTTGTGTATGGAAGAGACATAAAATCGTTTATGAAGCTAGTAGCTCCGCCCATAATTCTCTTTCATGGATGTTCTTCTAGTCTCAGGCATTCGGCTTCTCTTTGCATGCTTATTACATTCTACTTGTGTCTGTTTTCTGGAAGCGTTTATGAGCGAGCACGTACCTAGTCTGCTTTATCACCAACGCATCCCTCGGTTTGTCATGGCCTTGACGATGGCTAGTTGCTAAGACGTTTACGGCCAGGTACGAGCAAAGGTTAGAGTGCCATAAGGCCAGAAACCGCCGATAATGGGACATCCAAAAGGACAAGTGTAGCTATATATTGAAGACCCGAGTGGTAAGCACGATCTGAGCATTGAGAAGCGTGTGAAAAAGGAAGGGGCCGAGCTGAAATTCGCAAAGGAGAAGGTAAGAAATACATGAAGTTGTCAGACGTCCACCGCAGCCAGCATTCAATTCTGCGCGGCGAGCGTGCTGTTTGCATGTATTCTCCCAAACATCAAACAATTCGGAATGGGTGGTCGAAGTCGATACACGAGCAGCTTCGCCAATTCAGTGTGTTGTCTTGGTCTGGCATTCGTTAGGCCCGACAGGGTAAATACTGCCTTCCCTTCGATTTCGATACCTCCCCAGTCCAGAACATGGTGCATTCGTTAGCTGCGAGATGTACATAGCCACAATTTCAGCATTCGACCAGTTCGTGAAGTCACAGGGTTGCGAAGAGGATGGAGTAAGACTGTGATGATGGAAATGCGTGTTGTACAAGTACTAGACCTATCTAACCACGGGTCTGATATCTATTGACTATGGAATTGACGCATGCTGCACGACGCAGAACCTTTGCAACCACGAATTGTGATAGTATTCGTATCACTACGTCCGCGTGGCAGCAGATTGGACGTTAAGCTGAGTTAGTTCTGGCGGTCGCTCAAAGACCCTTTCCAACGAAGGCTTTCGTTTTTTCCCACAGTGGGCGGCGAGCTTTGATGGCGTCCGGCGTGGCGTCCTTTTTCAAAACAGCCTTCATGTAGCCTTCCCAGCCCGCATTGGTGCCGGTTTGCAACTCCTTTCTGACGTCATCAGAGCACTTTGCTGCCAAGTACCACGCCCCGCTGCCAAAGCTCAGCTCGGGGGTATTGACGAGTTCCAGAACCTTGACTACGTCTGTACCCGCATTCTTGAGCTGATTTTTTGCATCGTCAGTAGTGAGCACAGCCTCTGCGTACGCCCTGTTGTTATTGACGTCCTGCATGCTGCGTGTACCTTGACCAGGCACTAGTGTTGGGAAGTGTTTCTTGTTAAATTTGAACTTTTCGGACTCAAAGAGCATGAGTGCAATGATTGCGGCTTTCTCGTAGGAATTGTCGATTTGATAGGTCTTGAAGGATTTCTCGATTTGGGGAGCTGCATCAGCAGCAGTTGCGCATTCGTTTGCGAACTCGGGTTGTCCGTACTGAGAGGGGCTGCATGTCTTGGATTCAGGCGCGACACTAGTAATGACAGATACTAGGTTGGAGTTTACATCCGGGAGACTGAGGCTTCGCAACTTCGCGAGTCTGAAGATCCGCAGCGTTGGGAACCAGGGGCTCCTTAGGTTGGGGAAGTCCAGTGATCGGAGGTGGAGCACAAAATTTTTTTTGATGTCTGGGGAAGCAATCAGTTGGCAGACCAGCTGCCATGGGTAGGGCAATGGCGAAGATCGCAGTGACAGTGGTGAACTTCATGATTGCTTCAAAGAAAGAATGATCGTAGGATAGGAGTGAAGCGAAGATGTTGAAAAGGCTGAAGCTACAAAGGACTGTGATGACGGACCAAACCGTTTGGTGAAGCAGATGTAAAGAAAGCTGAGGGAGTGCGAGAAAAGTGCAGAGTGGTGGTGAGAGGAGCAACGACGAAGGAAAGGAGGCAGCGTTATATAGTCGATATCACTGGAGAGCAACTTGCGATGGGCACTGTGCAGGTGTTGCGAGAGGCACAGTGCACACGAGGATGATTTGGTTGACCAACTGGTATGAAGAGCTTCGCTATTAATATTATTCACGGTCGTTCAAAGCGTCACGGGTCGCAGGCTGTTGGCCAGGTCAGTCGGCTATTTGGAGACTTTGAAACGACAATGGCATTTGGGGAAGAAAGCGTTTGGATGATGTGAATGGGTGACATGCAGCCAAGGAAGATATTTAGAAATTTAGAAACATGTTTGTTTCACGCTAGCAACGGCAGGAACTGGAGGACGACAAACAACCCCGGAGTTCTCCACTGCGGGCAGGGACGACCGGGGGCGCGCTGTTTACAGTAGATGATTAGGCGCCGCCTAATTTTAGTGGATGCGTGATTTTTTCTCCTCTCTCTCAGGCCGTCAGGCTGCCAGGCCGATAGTCAGGCTACAAGGCTACAAGGCTACAAGGCTACAAAGCTCCTGCACGGCAAGGCTACAAGGCTTAAAGGCTGCAAGGCTGTAAGATCACAAGGCCACAAGGCCACAAGGCCCCAAGGCTGCCTCAGGGGCAACACTTTGCGCCTCACAGACGACGCCTCATCATCATACCTAGCACCGATGCTGACGCCCAGACGGCTGATGCTGATATTTCCAGCCGATTGAGGTAGGAGTCATCATCAGGCCAAGCTATCTATGCCTAATACGTCCCGAGATCTGCTCATCATCTAAACCATACATAATACACAAAATCGTGCTGCCTACCGTCTTACTACATTAGGCCTCATCGTGCGCTCACACCATGAATGAACCCTTTTTATACTTGCACCTCGACAGAGAGTGCCCTATAAAGCTCACTCCACTTTAGCCATATATTATCTGCTACCTGCTCTCCCTCCTATGCTCCCTCTCACTCTTCTGATCTGATGTACCACAGCCTACGCAGGGTTGATTGTTGAGGCTCAGTCCAGTAGTGAGCCCTGCGGCAGTCAAACACTGCTCGTCTCGTGCATACTCAACATGGGCAAAGATAACAAAACTGCGGACAGTGATGCTGACACGGCATTGGACTCAAGCTCACCCACTGAACATGGGAACAAGCCGGCAAAGGGCTCACTTATCGACTTCTTCGTATGCTAAGCTTGAATGTGTGTGCCGACCATCGCTGACGGAATTGCAGCGTGTGTTCGGGTATGCTACCTCTTTCGACTGGTTTTTACTCAGTCTAATGGCTTTCACTTCCATTGGCGCTGGTGCTGTGAGTGACGCTATTCTGGTGTCTTTGACGTGTGATTGACGAAACAGTCAGGCGTTGCCTACCATGTTTATTGTATTCGGTATGCTACCAAAGCTGTATCCGGAAGCCCTCTAATAGTCCTAGGACGTATTGTGAACGGCCTCAATCAATATGCCACAGATAATTCCTCGCCTCAGAGCTTTTACACTTCAAACAGCCAGAACTCGTACGTCTTATTCTATATTAACGCAATTGGTCTGACTCTTCCAGACTCTACGTTGTTTACATCTTTATTGGCAAATTCTTTTTGTCGTATGCTTCGATGGTTAGCGATACCCTCTTTCTTTCCGGGCAGGTCTCATAGGATTTATAGTTCGCTGTTCGAGTGACTGGTCTACGCATATCATCAGCTTTGCGGCTTGCATACCTACAAGCCCTCTTCAAGCAACCTCTGAGTACAATCGACAAACTTTCCATCGGAAAAGTGTCCCATCGGATCACAGCCTCGACGAGCACGATACAGCTCGGCATTTCTCAACAGCTGGCAATGCTGATCCAGTCACTCTCATTTCTCATAAGCTTTGTAATAGTGGGTTTTGTTTACAACCCTCTGCTCGCCATCGTGGCTTGTGCAAGCCTTCCTGTCACTATCATCCTACAGTCAATCACTGTTCCCATCATCCTCAAGCGACATAAAGCAGCGGAAGAGGCTAAAGAGGAGGCTTCCGCTTTAGCCCAAGAAGTTTTCGCATCTATACGTGTTGTTGCTGCATTCGGAGCAGAGGCCCTACTCTCAAAACGTCATAAGGAGCTAATTGACAGAGTCATACTTATTGGGATCAGAAGAGCCCCGCTTGACGGACTTTACATGTCTCCAACACTCTTTGGCACATACGGTACATCAGCCTTGACTTTCTATTTTGGCATTAAGCAGTTCTCTCGGGGTAATGTAAGTAACATTGGAGAAATCGTCATGTAAGTGGGATTGCAGTATATTTTATGGTTCTTATTAACGTTTTCCACAGCGTATACTTCTGTATCATGATGGCAACTACGTCCTTCCAGAAGATCGCAACTCCGATACTCTATGTATCTCAAGCCTCTTCTGCGGCCGCCGAAATGTTTGCGACAATAAAAACACCTGTCCACGCTACTTCTGGATTAATATATCCTGATAGCTCCGCACTTGAGGACATCGCGTTCGAAAACGTAAAGTTTTCGTATCCGAGTCGACCCGACGTGCAAATCTTGAAAGGGTTGACCACAAGGTTCGAAGCTGGAAAGACAACCGCGATCGTAGGCCCATCTGGTTCTGGAAAAAGCACCATAGTCGGACTCCTTGAAAGATGGTATACACTGCAGAATTCGTCAGATAGCGCGACCTCATTGGTCCAAAAAGACTCCGACGAGAAAGGTTCCCATGCAAAGGAGGGGGTGCCATCATCATCAAGCGGTATTATCAACGTTGGTCAACAGAACATCGAGGCACTGGATCTGCAATGGTGGCGAAGACAAATTGGATTCGTGCAGCAGGAGCCTTTTCTATTCAATGATACAATTATCAAGAATATCTCCTACGGTCTATGTGGAACGGAATGGGCTGGGGCTGACTTGGCAACTCAGCGGAAAATAGTGGAAGATGCTTGCAAGCAGGCGCATGCTCACGATTTCATATCAGAGCTCCCTCAGGTCTGATTGACATGATTCTGATGTCGGGATTTTATCAGCTAACTTGGATGATAGGGTTACGACACAATGGTAGGTGAAGGCGGAATTAAGATCAGTGGAGGTCAGCGACAACGCCTGGCAATTGCTCGTGCTATCGTTAAAAACCCTCCAATCCTTATACTTGACGAAGCAACCAGTGCATTGGACGTCCACAGCGAACAAATTGTACAAAAAGCTCTCGACGATGTGTCGCATAATCGTACGACAATCATCATCGCCCACAGGCTCTCCACTATCAAGAAGGCCGATAAGATTGTGGTCATGCGAAATGGTCGAGTGATTGAGGAAGGTACTCATGATGGATTAGTTGCCATGACAGACGGCTTCTACCATTCACTTGTGTCCGCTCAAGGACTGGCCCTTGGTGATGATGGCAGGGAACGATATGACGAGTCTGATCCTCCTGTGGACAGACTGCAAAGAATGGTTTCACGTCAGAAGACCGAAGATATCAATACTACAGAGAAGGAAAGTAAGCCCGTTGAAGCGAATCACGTCGATGTGGACATTTTCAGGAGTTTCGGTAGGCTTCTGTATGAACAGCGTCATCGTTGGTGGATCTACACGATCTGTGGAATTACAGCTTGCATCAATGGAGGCAAGTCTTAGTCAGATCTCAAATCTAAAGGTGAAACTGACATCTTTTGACAGCCTCCTATCCGCTGATGGCATACTTCTTCGCTAAAATCATCAATGTCTTTTCGCTACCAAACCTAGGCGCGTTAGTTGACCGAGGCAACTTCTGGTCACTAATGTTCTTCATCATGGCTATCGTAGTCATTTTCTCATACGGTGGCCTGGCTTGGTCTGCCGTACACCTGTCATGTGTAAGTCTACTGGCGCCCATCACAGTACCCCCACTGACCAGATGCAGACCGTATCGAGCCATTACCAACAAGAATACTTTGAGAACCTTGTGCGGAAGCCTATCGTGTTCTTTGATGCCGAGGGGAGCTCTCCCGGGACCTTGACCTCGAAACTTGCAACTGATCCTCAACAAATGCAGTCCATGATGGGCGTGGAAATGGCTGTGACTCTAGTCGGGATCACTAGTATTGTCGGATCCATCATCATCTCGTTTGCTCTTGGCTGGAAGCTTGCTTTGGTCGGCTGTCTTGCTGTCGTACCCGTCATTCTTCTGGCCGGTGCCATGCGTGTCAAGCTGGAGATCCAGTTCGACAAGATGAACTCGAAAGTCTTTGAAAGCAGTTCTCAATTTGCGACTGAAGCCGTGGGGGCATTCCGCACCGTCACAGCTTTGACTATGGAAGATACGATCTGTGATCGGTACTATATGCTGATGAATGAACATGGGACGGCTGCCTTGAAAAAAGCTGTCTGGGGAACTTTGGTCTTCGCTCTATCTGACAGCGTCGACATCGCTTGCAATGCCCTTGTCTTTTGGTAAGAGCCGGCCTTCGACTCGAATCATAGGCGGCAGTAAATACTGACAATAGACAGGTATGGCGGCAAGCTAGTTGCAGACGGTGAATACAGCATCTTCCAATTTTTCGTGGTCTACATGGCTGCCGTACAAAGCACCCAGGGCGCAGCCATGTGGTTTGCCTTTTCACCAAGTACGTCAAGCCCTCTCAACACCCGCCATACAAGACTGACCGCATCATAGACATGGCCAGCGCAACCAGCGCTAGTAACCGTATCATCGGCTCCCGACCATCCAAAACCATCTCCCCCTCCTCAAATGTCTCGCCCCAGCCCTCTTCCGGCGGCGCAGCCATCGAGCTCTCCAATGTCCGCTTCACCTACGACACCCGCTCTGACCCCGTGCTCAAAGGCCTCAGCCTCAGCATACAAGCGGGCCAATTCGCCGCCCTCGTCGGCGCGTCCGGCTGCGGCAAGTCGACCATCATATCCCTCCTCGAACGCTTCTACGACATCGACTCCGGCACCATCACATACGACGGCGTCGACATCAGCACGCTCAACACGCGCGAGTACCGAGCAAACCTGGCACTTGTAGCGCAGGAGCCGACACTGTACGAAGGCACGATTCGGGATAACATTGCGCTGTCAATGGGCGAGACGGCCGCCGCTGACGAGGATATACACGAGGCGTGTCGCGAGGCGCATATTCACGATTTCATCACTTCTCTGCCGGAGGGATACGCCACAAGGCTTGGTCCGAAGGGCATCTCGCTGTCCGGCGGACAGAAGCAGCGGATTACATTGGCGCGGGCACTCCTGCGTAAGCCTAGGTTGCTTCTGCTTGATGAGGCTACGTCGAGTCTGGATTCGGAGAGCGAGAAGCAGGTCCAAGCAGCGATTGAGCGCGCGGCTGGGAAGGGCCAGAGGACTATCCTTGCTGTTGCGCATCGGTTGGCGACGGTTCAGAACGCGGACGTGATCTTTGTGTTGGGGACGGGTGGGAAGTTGGTCGAAAAGGGGAGCCATGCGGAGTTGGTACGGGCAAGGGGGGTGTATTTCCAGATGTGCCAGGCTCAGGCGCTGGATAGGTGATGGAGACGCACTTTTTCAAAACATTCTCTTCTCTCGGGCCTCTCACTCCTCTTGGCATATCAACACTGAGCTCTCCTCTCTTTGACGCAGTTCATAGACATACTTCACTCATAGCCCTACCTGAGCGGGATATCCTCACTTGTAATCTTATTCATCACATCAAAAATGATAGAACCCTTAATCCTCACTTTGATACATCTATCACTCGATTCGCTCAGCTCTCATGATTCCCAACCCCTTCCACACACACAAAAGCAAAACGCCTCTCGCCCAACCCGTCTAAACCTCCCCATCACCCAACCGATACAAATACAAACCCCAACACCCCTTGATCACCTCAACCCCGCAACCGCCTTCCTAACACTCTCCCTCGCCTGCTCAAGCTCCATCTCCAACGTCCCCTGCCTATGCGCCACCTTGACCGCACGATGCAACTCCACAAGATCCCTTGCACGCGCAATATCAGGATCGGCCTCTGACGCTGCCGCTGTCTGATCTTGTCCAGACGATACTACCTGCCCCGAAGACTCCGACGGCGGACGCGCAGAGACGAGTGCCATTGCTGCAGCGTGGTCCTGCGGTGACGGATGTTAGATGTCACATAGCAGACAGCAGATGAAAATCCATGACATAGTGGGGGAAGTATGAATTGAGAGGGCAGAGCACATTATGGCACGGGTACTTACGCAGGCGCGGAGAGACGTGAGATCGGAGAGGATCTCTGCGATTTGCATGATTGAGCGTGGGATGAGATAGATGGACGGGTTGGGCGCAGGGTGTGAAGTTTGCTGTTGTGGGTTCGCTTTAGAATGATGATACGAGCTTCTGTAGCGCGAGCACCCCCTGTAAACGAGGTTGACTTTCGAGGCGCTCTAGGCGTTCCGTTCAAGTATATGATCCTGTGATGTAGCAATGTGTGGCTGTCATGTACACGGTGGAGTTTAGCAGACCAGCTCGAAACGCCGAGACCGGGGCCTAAGGGATCCATATCCGTAGCACGCTAGTCCGTGTATGGATGCGCCAACCCAAGCTATACACCGGCCGGCCGCCGGGAGAGAGGAGACGCGGCCAAGCTGAACGATCCTTCCGTTCTGATTTCCGCACGCTCACGATGCCACCAACATCACACTTAACCCCTTCCATCTCGGCCTGCATCTCAAGCACCGTGCACGCTCTCACGATCCACCATGACAACGGCAGCATCCATCAAGGCTAATTGCCGCAAGGTAATGTGCATCGGCCGCAACTACGCCGAGCACGTTGCCGAGCTCAACAACCAGCGGCCCAAGCAACCGTTCTTCTTCCTGAAGCCGCCGAGCGCGATTCTGACGCCCGGTGCGGGCCCCGTACTGCGGCCGCGCGGCGTCAAGATGCATTATGAGGTGGAGCTGGGGCTGGTGATTGGGCGGGCGGTGCGCGATTTGCACCCCGAGGACGCACAGGGTGCGCTGGACTCGATTGCAGGTACGGGGTACAGACGCGAAGATACACAGAAAGAAAACAAAAATGAGTTGAATTAATGCTGGGTAAACAGGTTATCTGCTCGCTATAGACATGACGGCGCGCAATGTACAAGACGAGGCCAAGAAGAAGGGTCTACCGTGGTCCATCGCCAAAGGCTTCGATACATTTCTCCCGATTAGTAACTTCATTGCGAAGTCTCGCATACCCGATCCTCACAACGCGCGGTTGTGGCTCAGCGTCGGCGGTCAAATGAAGCAAGAAGACAGTACCGAGCTCATGCTGTTCAGAATACCGAGACAGCTTAGCGACATCAGCAAGGTCATGTCGCTGGAAAAGGGGGACATCATCCTGACAGGTACACCGAAAGGCGTTGGACCAGTCCAAACGGGCGATATTATGAAGGCCGGTTTGAGTGTCGGTGGCCAGGAGGTGGAAGAGGCAAACATTGAGGTGGAAGTAAAAGATCGCGAGGGGCCCTACGAATTCAGAGAGACATAGATGTCGCCCTAGTTATCTTTCATGACCTTTCATAGAACCTGCGCGTCTTTCAATCCTGCAATATTGACTGGGAGTTCTCGATTTCGGCGGCAAACGTTGCGTCGTCAACTGGCTGTAGAATCTGTCGTCGCTGCTTAGGACCCCGCTGCGGCTTTTGGAGGATCCGATTGACCTTCTGATTGGATGTAGCCAGCGGTTGCGCTTTTGGTGTGATACATGCCGCCGGGTTTCCTAGGACTTGATGGATTCTCGTATGCTTGACGGAGTCTGGCTGTGCCCCTCGAGCTTGACTTCTAGTCTGACGAGTGGTAGGCAATGGACACATTTTTCTTCTCTTTGCGCAATGTTCGGAGGATAAGTCAAGCATGCTTTGGATCTGCGGATTCGGGAGGCTGACTCGCTTTGCATTTTGAATCGCAGCGAAAGGGCGCTTGAAGACACCGTATTCGGAGGTACTATTGTATTCCCGAGAGGCACGTCGTTGGAATGCTTGCTCAGCTGGCGATTCTAATATTGGAAGTTTACGCTTTGCCATATTCCTATGCAATATGTCAGTGTCGTAGGCCTGTTCAGACTGAGGCCTCAACATACAAGCTCTTTTGGGCCAAAGGGCTGCATTGTACCTGAATCTGCGGCGACGAGGGCTCAGATTCAATTGGCACCGATGGGGTGACATTAACGGCATGGTATCCTCCTTTCAGTTTGAAGACCTCGTATTGCAGTTCTCTGTTCAGTAACATCAAGTCCCGATTGCCATTTTCAAGATCCTCTATTCTGTCACGCATGTTCTTTGCTCCGTCGTCTTCCATGTTTCTTCTCTTCTCAAAAGCATCAAGGCGTCTTGCCAAGTTCTTCACATCTTCTGGATCGTTCTTGCGCACGAGAGTACCGGAGGATTGTTTGAGTGCTTCGTGGTACACTTGAAGCTGCGTAAGTCTTGATTTCAGTGTATCATGGTCCTTCTTCATTCCTTCAAGTCCTTTGATCGCATTCTTCAGCTGGGCGTCAATGGACATGACCTGGATGTGCTCTGACTGCGTTGCCTTGCACTGTTCCTCGTCCCTGACTTTCTGCTCTGCGGTTGACTTATCAAGCTTTGATACGAGCGTTCTCTGTAGCTCATCAACTTTAGCCAGGTGTCCGTCTATTGCGCTCGAGATCTTAGTGACGCTGCCATCTGTGGCTTTGAGGTCGTTCTCTACCCCCTTTACCAATGCCTCGAGGGTATCCATGCGCCGTAGCAGATGAAGATGTTGCTTTTTGAGCTCGTGCGCCCATAGAAGAGATGTCGGACTCGAAGGTCTTGGAGTCATCGCGGCGACGCGTTGACTATTCGAGATCACAGGAGTCGTCAGTAGGCGGCGCGAGAGAAAGCCTTTGGACTGCGGCGTGACGAAAGACTACGGTCGATTCTCTAGGTGGGAAGTAACCTCTTGGGAAAAAAAAATATAGATGGCCGCTCAGATAGCTGCGAGCGCGCGCAAAGTATCAGTTATCGCGTTCACACGTGTCGAGCGTGGAAGGGGCCTGGTTGACCGCACGTGGTTGGATACAGCAAGAACCATGGAACGAAAAGTCATCAGCCTGTCCGATTCCTCAACTCCAACCATGAGCATCCGCGAAACCCCTAGAGTCCCAACGATCAAGTTATCTTTTTTTACCACGTCTCGAACTGTCGGAAAGGCTAAAAGGGGTATCACGTCATTTTGGGTTCACTCACTCCCAGATACTGCCAAAACGCAAAAGGACATGGCGGAAATGTCCAATATGCCCCGTGTACTAGCCTGGCTTGACCGAGAGTCGAACCTAGGATCTTCCACGCGACCGGAATAAACGCACGGAATGCGCTGCCGATTTTCTTGATTGTACAACGTAGCACGTATTTACCATCTACGCCATTAGCGCTGCACCGAAGTCGACTTGATTTATTGAATTCATATTTTGTGTCTGGAAATCAAGATTTGACTTGGGATTACTTACGTCAGGTAGGTGAACAGTGCCACTATTCACCTGGATGCCAAATTAGCACTCAGGCTTGAACGAGTACCGCCCACTCCTGATTAGATCTCAGGGAGGGTTCTTCTTGTGTGCACCCACGGGAAGGGGTGGAGGCGGATGAGAACAAAATCTACATGCATACCCACACTTCAAATTCTACTTATTTCAAGTCCTCAATTACACTCTTTCACACCTGCATATCTGTTTAGATTTCCTGCCACCTCGTTCGACTATTTCGTATATGTTCATGTACACGATCGGTTTACAAGCTTGCTTCTACGAAAAAGGCATAATATGAGTTAAAAATTTGAAGAAGGACCATATGAGCATTGAATCATCTACGCTACGGTCTATACAAAGCGTCAGTCTAACGCGGACTCACAAGCTCAAATGCCATGCCGCAGGGGTATCTAGGCCAAGGACCACGATCATCACAAAGGAAAGGCAAAACTAGAGAGAAGCGAGTAGCACAGCCGCTGTAGGAATGTAAAAGAATAGGACGGTGTCAAGCAGATCGAGCGTGCGCGCACAGAAACTCGCACCTGAAAATGCTTTGAAGTGCTGTGGCTGCGACACCTCCACGCGACACCTCTTCTGACCTCGGCGTCAATATCCAACAGCCTCAGATTCAAGGTCTTTCCGACCTTCTTATGTGCCATACCTTTCCGCCTTCGTCGTGCTACTCTAGTTCTCCTAAATCTGAGCTACACAACATTGCTCTCCTGCTGAGACATCTTCGGACTCAGCCGTCTGGAGTGTTGGTTCCACTTGTGAAGTAGCTCTGGTCGATTCTCAAAATCCATTCGATCTTCTCCGCCTCAGTCCTCGTCTTGAAAATCCAGGCATTTTCTCTCGCCCAGATAGCAAAGACTGTACCACCGCCTGAACTGCCAAGCGAATCGCCATGTCCACCATTCCTTTTGCCGCCCAAATTGAGTAGACGCGCAACCTGAGGCTGGTGATCCACACGTGCATTAGACAGGTTTATGGCATGAACCTCGTCTCCTTCTGGAACGCTGTATATGTGGAGATACGGCTTCCTGAGCTCAGCGAAGCGCCGCACCCAGCGTGTGTGATTTGGATCTGGAGTCAAGAGATACCCACCTTTCAGTAAGGCCGGGTTTTTAGGAACATTGCGCACGCTTGCTATGAGCGAAGGCAGCTTTGGCTTGGCAGTCGATGTGGATGATGTGCGTGGACGAGGGGCAAACGCTGCACCTTCAGCTGGAGGTTCTAGATTTGCTGGTTGGAGAATTTGTTCAGCGGAATCTGGTACAGTTTGCCATAATCCAAGCACTCTAGAAAGTAGTTGTTTTTGAACCCCATTGAATTCATCTTCCGTGCTTATCGAAAATGGACTACCCACACGGGAATTGTCCGTGCTGGTCTCAATAGTCAGCGAGCGTGAACTGAGAACACTCCGAGCCGTTTCAATCTCAGCGATGCGGCGACGTCGTTTCTGGATAGCGATGAAGTCACGAACGAGACTGACTCCCCGTGGAGTCCATCCGTTAAGTAATTCCTCTCCGGTGATCACTTCGTATTGGGTATTGAGTCTCCACATGTCCGTGGTGCTTTGAACGGATGTTGGTCGAATCGTGACGGAGAAGATGCCCACTGTGGAATGTACTATACGGGTAGGATTCATGAATTGTTGGAAGAAATTCGACGGCCTGACATATGTTCGGGAGCGCATCTGCAGACCTATGTCGTGGGAGAATATCATGGGCCGGCTGAGCTTGGTGCATATGGCGCTCCATGAAAGGCTGACTTGTACACGATATTTTTCAGACGTGACTCTGTCTAATAACAGAGACCCGTGCATGCTGGAATCCCAATGTCCAACGAAGGTTACATTGTTTGTACCATCAGCATTTTCTTTTACTGTAGGTGGAGAGACAAGCTTGATTGGGATGTCCTCTTGTGGCTCATCTAATGAGGGAGATTTTCCTTGATGATCAAGAAGACGTACTTTACCAATGCGGATGGATGTAATATCTTGCCACTTCAGCATCTCTCCAGAGCTGTGGACGAGGTTGACTACGACTCTACGCTGTAGACCTTGATGAAGCTGATATGCACCGGCATCTTCAGCGCTATGTTGGACTACCTCAGTGGGCTGATAAGTACCATCCTCGGAGATCTCATGTATCTGTATTCGGGCGAATATATCGTGAACTTCTTCCGAATAGAATTCCGATTCAGCAATGCGTGCACTCCGTTTCTTCTGTCTTGATGGTGGCGCCGAGTCTCTCATGTCGTCCCAGCTGAGCAACATGTCAAGATGCATTGGGGTAGCTTTGGCGAAGATTGAGATACGAAGCGCTGAATCGCGCGGACTGGATAGAGGAAGGCTCATGCTATGCACACTCTCAAAGCGTATTGGATCCTCGTCAAATCCGCTGATCATTTGAGTAGTAGTCCCGCCACCCTCCTCAGATATTCCAGGCACAAAGAGCTGTGCATGTATATCTGTGCCCTCACGCTCCGGGAACCCTACAAGTTCATGCATCACAACATTGAACTTCAATGTCGATGAGGGTGCTTCAGCAGAGGAAGGCTCAAGTGAAAGCTTGATGATTCCAATCACATTCGACGTAAAAGGTGAAATGACGTCCAGAGTGCAGTCTTGCACGCGTGATTCGAAAACTGCAACAAGTGGCACATCCGCCTCTCCAATGCGAGAGAATTCTGGCTGGCAAGACTCTGTGAAGGGGTTTTCTAGTTTGAAGTGCTGCAGATATTCTGGTCGGTCCAAGTATTGATGCATTTGCCGCATCAGCCGAACTCTTCGATCGAGTTTCTGTAGGGACCATAAATAGATGACATTCTTTGCGAAGTCAACGACCCTGACACCTACACATGGCTTTGGTGTAAACTCCAAATCCTCATCATCTTCGTAGGGTTCTCCATTCAAGACCAAGTCATAGGAAGAAGCAATATGGTGGCCCTTGTCGATGATACAGAACTGAAATACAACATTCTTGTCCATTTGTTGGCTCATGATTTGAGCCTCCTTCAAGGTGGAAGCCTTCTGCATAATGATGCCAGCCATCGCAACATACCTTCGCTGTCGCCAACGGTCGAGGACTTTCTTGGCCAGATGGATCTCTTTTTCAGTCGGTTCTGCAGACCCGGTTGCAGGGTCTGTTCCTGTTGATAGTTCCACTTCTTTCCCGTTCGTAAGGGTCTTGATTTGCTCTTCAAACGCTTCTTTCTGTGCCTGAAGTTCTTGCTGCATTTGTACTTTGAGCTCACGAAGATTGTCTTCCATTTGGATCTTTTCTGCCCTGATCTCCGCTATCTCAGTGGGACCATCTTCTGCCTCTTGGAGCTTAGTGTTATAATCGTCCTTCTGCTTGTCAAGTTGTTGCTGCATGTCCTCTCGAACGATCTTGAGGCGTTCGTCCTCATCGCCAAGGCGAGGAGTAGAAGGTACTGTCAGTGCGGTGTCCAGAGAGAAGTTGTCAAGGGTTCCGTTGGAAGCATATTTCTCTCGAATAGGATAGGATGTGACAGAGTCTGTGTCGTCCTCGATATCGTTTCCAAACAAGCGACTCTCAGGTCGCGCTTTGCGAACAGCTCTTACTCTTTGGAGATCGTCGAACAATACATCGAGCTCTTCATCTGTGAGATTTGACATCTTCTGGTCACCAAGTATGGCTGTCACTGCCTCTCTTCGCGCAAACGACCAATCAGTGTCGCGTCCATTTCGCGTAGGAGAGGATGGCCTCGGACTAGCTGAGTCATTGTCTGAGTCAGGTCGACTGACTGTGCTGGTTGTCCTTTCATGTAGTGGCCGAGGGCTGGGAGAATCGATCTGACTGGCGGTTATGGAGTGTCGAAGTAAACTGCCCTGTTCAGCGCGCTCAGCGCGGGCTTCCTGTGGATGGTTGAAGCGGAAAATGTGGAAGTCACCAAGGATAATGCGAAATCCACTCCTGAGACGCTTTGGTTTTTCTATGCGCTGGCCATTAACCATGACTGCAGCATTGTCTTTTGGTACAACGGTGACTACACCGTCGACATTTTCGAAGGAACAATGGTCCTGTAGAATTTTGGAGCCGTTGAGTCGTATCTCAACATTACTTGCCGATTCGCTCCCAACAGTAGTTGTACCGGGTTTGAGGTTGTAGATGAGGCATTCCGCAAGCAGCGGATCATCGCTCAGATTGACTAGATGTGGCATTTTCTTCGGCGTTGATAGCCCAATCGAGCCCTTTTCGATAGTGATACCAAGATCCTCAAGAGCTTGTTCGCGCTCTTTGTGAATCTCTTCGGTCTTCTGCAGTTTCTCCTCCCACGTTTGGTTAAGATCCTTGTAGAGTTTCTCCGATTGATTTAACTGTTCTGCAATCTCAGCCTTAGAAACTTTCTTGACTGTACCATCAGCTTGCGTTATAGATACGATCTGCTTTTCGAGGGGTGTATCTGGCGCATATTGTGGTTCCTCGGACATCCCTGCTCCACCCCCACCCCCTGTGAGCTTCGAGCGGAGTTGCGCAAGTTCCTCTTTGAGCTCACGGATCATCCGAGCGTTTGGATCCTCGTTCACAACAGCATGGTTCTTGATACGTTTAGCGGAATCAGCGTAACGGAGCGTTGATAGAGTTTCGTCGAAGTTGATGTCGGCTGGTGAGATAGCAGCAATCATGGCCGTCATACTGTTTCCACCCAAAGAATCTTTTAACAGCCATGTCAACACAGAGTCTCGATATGGTACCATGTTTGCCTTCTTGTTCTTCCCTGTGGACAAATCTGCCAGGGCTGCTATAACACGTCCTAAGGTCGACAGGGATCTATTGATTTCTGCTCCCTCTTTCAAACGCGCACCCGTTGCTCCAGTCGAAGTAGCTCTCTCTGAACCTGCCAAGTCTACAAGACTAATTTTGGCGACTTTCTCAGAATCCATGTTGGTCTCAACGTCGTGGCGTTTTTGGGTAAGAGTGAGAGTAAACACTGCGTGGGATCGACTCGAGGTTTCGTTCATGTTTGTTGCTGCGACCGTACGAGCTTTATTTCCTTCGTCCATCAAGTTTTCGATTTCCTGGAACGAGCGCACGACAAGCTTTGCTAGATCTTCCACGTACGGTCCAGTCGATGGGTGCTCTCGGACTTTGAGATTGCCTTTATTCGATGGATTTAGAAGATCTCGGACGCGTTCGTTATAAATTTCCAGGTAAGACACTTCTACAGTGCTGCTCAAAGTCTTGTCCTGTTCCATTTCCGTGATTCGATCAAACATACTCCTACAGATCTTAGGAATGACACCCGCCTCTTCCCCATAACCCATCATGGAGTATGATTTTCCGGAGCCTGTTTGTCCATATGCAAAAATACAATTGTTGTACCCTCCAAATGCATTGTCCAGCAGTGGCTTTCCCAGATCATTGAACAGGTCATCTTGGCCCGCAAAATGCTTGTCGTTACGGTCAAATGACCAATAACTCTTGTCAAATGCAAATGTCTTCTTTCCTTCTACAGCAGCCTTCGCGTTCTTGGACTTTGAATCGATGTTTGACGGAGGGGTAAGGACTGTTTGGGTATCTTTCATGTGCACAATACATTGCGCATTTCGATCCTTCTCTGTGGGACATGAGTAAGGAGACGCATATCCCGGGTTTTGTGTGACCACATACCTCTCCCGTTGAACGGTCTCACCCTGACCACCACCTTGATGTTTCCTCCTCCTCCAACGGCGGCCATGGTACCGGAGGGGTTGCGCAAGGAGCTAGCTGACTTAGGACAATACGAATCAGATATTGTGGTATGACTATGTCGTTATCTCAGGCGGCCGCATGGCTGCAGTCAAAAAGAAGAGGCTGTCGCGTCGGACGATGCGCGTCGAGAGTTCTGAGAACGAGGCGTTGTGGTTCGTTGGGCGGAGGGCTGAGGAGCTGAGAGAGCTCGGGCGCCGCGGCGGGACCACCCCTGCTGACGTAGATCTCTGCGCGTGTTGAATAATAAAACTTCCAAAGTTACACGAACTTTAGACAATACCTACTAATGGTGTTGCCGCTGTGACTTCATCGTTGATCGATAGATGTTTGTATATGCTATCTAGTTCAAAGTCTACGGTCATTACTCCTTCGGTGTCCATTGCCTCACAGCCACTCATCTTCACAAAGCGATGTCGGATGCGCAATCAACCATGATGTTACGACCTCCTATAAAGCGAACTATGCGAACCCTTGATCGCGCCTTTTTCAAGACCACTGTCCCTATATCAGCCGCCAGAGTACATAAAATCCAGGACATATCCGAAGTAAGGAGCAAAATACTCAAGAGCAAGGACAAGTTCGTTTGGAATCGCATACCTTCGCTCAAACCCGACCCAGATGAAAAACACGCAAAGGCTGGAGGGAAGTGCTTACTGTTAAAGCCTGAAGTTAAACACGATGGTACGCTGCTACGGGTGTCTTGGATTACGTGGACAACCGCTGATTGCAATAGCCAGATCGATCGACATGGAGCCCTACAATTAAAGATCTGGAGAATGAGGGAACCATCGCTGTCATACCATACACCCTTGACCTGGATTATGACTCGTGGACATACGGTACTATGGTTACCTTCGCTATAGAATCTCTCTAACAATTTGTAGACGACATTATGCGAGCAATACTCCCAGAAGAGGATATGCATGGTGATATACCAACAGGATTTTCAACAATTGGACACGTTGGTATGTTAGGATTAGGATTAGGATGATTCGAGGTTTTGCTAACCTCAACGAAGCTCATATGAATCTCCGCGAGCGCTATCTTCCCTACAAACATACAATCGCTCAAATCATCAAGGACAAATCATCAAGTATAAAAACAGTAATAAATAAGATTGACCCTATAGGTAACGAAGAGAATGAGTTCCGCACTTTTCAATATGAAGTCCTTGTTGGTGAAGATGACCTCGATGTCGAAGCCCGTCATCAAGATTGCATCTTCCGCTTCAACTTTGGCAAAGTCTACTGGAATCCGCGCCTGCATACAGAACACCAGCGTATCATCAAGCAGTTTCAACCTGGCCAAGCGATTTGCGATGTCATGGCGGGTATTGGTCCCTTCGCTATCCCAGCTGCCAAATGGGGCCGGCATTTCGTGTTTGCGAATGATCTCAATCCTGAGAGCTATAGATATCTCAAAGATGCGATAGAATTGAATGGAGTAGAGCCGTTTGTGGAGCCGTTCAACGAGGATGGACACGACTTTATCCGAACGTCAGCGCAAGCACTCGCTTTGAAGCACAAGAGGGTCGTTATAAAAGGCAAGAAACCTCGTCATGCGCGGCAACCAGCCCCAGAAACGTACTTCGATCGACCCGCCACCTTCGCTCACTACACTATGAACCTGCCCGGAAATGCGATTGATTTTATTTCTGACTTTATCGGCCTTTACAATAAACCCTTTGCATCTAAGCCGCAGGCTCACGACGACCGCGATCTTCCACGGGACCCAAGGCAGCTATTCGAGCCATATACTGCGGTGAAGTTGCCTATGGTACACGTATACTGTTTCTGCAGCGAAGACGACAACGAAGCCGCAAAGCGTAGCATCTGCAAGCGAATTAGCGAAAAGCTGGAGTATGAAATTACACCTGATACTCCAGAGGTCCATATTGAAGATGTGAGAAAGGTATCGACGCATAAGCGATATTTCTGCGCGAGCTTTAGACTCCCACATGAGGTGGTGTTCCGAAACTTAGAAGTATAGACAAAGGACGATAACGACACACATGTCACTATATACCCTGCCGCCTGGTCTTACACCACCTGTATATACATGAAAGGGTAGCCCAAAGCACACTATATGATACACTCTTCTCCATTATGATTCATCAAAATGCACCCATCTTCTTCAACATATTCGTCTCTTTGATTGCAGCTCTCCTCTTATCCCTCATAGCTGCCGATAGCCCCTCTCTCGCAAGACCAGCCGCAACAGCACCATCCACAGAGCCATCACCAGCGGGCAGGTCCACAGACTGCTCATAAATTGGAATCTTCGGTGCCACACCCTCGGGATTCGCCAGTGCCTCCCTACGGGCAATTTTCGCCGCCGCCCGACGCTGTTTCTTCGACCTCACTGTTGTTCATCCGCATTAGCCCACGAAATCCACATTACACCACAAAGTCGACCACCGTTGAGAAAGAAAAAAACGTACGATATTCATCCCCACGGCTGCCGCCTTCCGCAGTCTCCTTCTCTTTCGGCGTCAGTACATCCCACAGCCAATCCGGATATTCTCTGTCCTCCATGGCCACGGGGTCGGGCTGGTTCACCATCAAGGCCAGGCCTTTTAACGGCGTGCCCGCTGGTACCGTGGAGCGCGTTATTGTCTTTGACGAGGGTTTTGGTCGCGCCTTGATGTCAGCAGACGCATTGGCAGAAGATGGCGGAGGCGTTGCAGAGAGTGACTGAGCGGATGAGGTTGCCGTGCTGCTCGTCGGTGGTGATGTGAGGATGGGAGAGCTCGTCAGGGCCCGGGTTTGGCGAATGGAGACGACGCGCGTGCGAGAAGAGATTGGGATTAGATTGCCGGCAGATGCCCGCAAGCACTGGCGACAGATCATCTTGTATTAGTCGAGGCTGTACTTTTGGTTGGATTTCCAAGTGAAGCAATAGCCAGGGTCTTAACTTTTAGACATATCGGGTGAATGTTTCGCCGGAGGCGCGTTTTCACGTGCACTGCATATGAGCCAATCAACTTGCAACACTACATATGCATTGTTGCAGCAGCATATTTATGTTGTTCTGTCGGTATGCACTTGTAAGGCTGCAGCAGTGCGTCGATGCAATAATTGTCTATTGTACTCATACGTGTACAGCTCTTTTCCTTGGTGAAACTCTATTATGACGTGCTTAAATTCGACAATGCGCTCGCTCCTGGTTGTCGGCGACCCCTTTCAACCAACTCCAAAACTCTTGACTTTAATTCTTCGTAGAATCTAGGGATCATCAGCCAGCCAGGACTCCCCGAATCATGTCCAAAAAGTTAGGATGTAACTTCGTGAGCTCTCGAATATCTGGCTTCGCTGGCTCGCCTGCTGTACGCCTTAAAGCATCTGCTCTCCTCGCACGTCGCTTACGTTCTGCGCCAATGGGATCTGCGAGATCCTCGTCGTCCAGGTCGCTCTCGTCGTCATCATCACTGCCTTGGTCGTCAAGCTCAAGATCGGCGAGATCACGCTGTTTTCAAGGGTCAGCAAAGCTGTGTATTCAAAGCGACAGCATCAACATACCTCGTCTAGTCCAAAATCACTGCTTTTGAAACCGGCGGTGAACCCGCTTAACAGCTCACTTGCGGGATCAGTGCCACCCCCTGATGCCATCTTCTGTCGTGTTTTATCCTGATGCCACTTTTTCCTAGCTAATTGCCATCTCACCAGGGAGTTGATCTCCGTGATACCTAAATCCTTATCTATGAGGCCCGAATCGATCCCACCCTGGAACAGTGCGTTCATGTTCAGTTTGCCACCTCCGCTGGGCCCGTGTCGCAAAAATTCTAAAATGCCGTCTATCCAGCTCATGAGCTGATCGAACAGGCCATTGTCATGTATATGAACTTCATGGATGAATTTGTATAGGTTGTCTTCATGGCGAGCGCAGAGATCAATGAATGCTTGTACGGTCTGGTTTGGGTCTGCGGCGACGTCCTGGCGCTGCGCCGCTTCAACAGTCTTAACTACATCGTCTACAAAGACGGCGAAGTCCGTGATGCTATTGTAAACGTTGGCGGATTTGTATACTCTTACTAAAGGCTCGTAGAAGATCGTGAATAGATCACGAAACAATTGCAGAGTGGTTGGTTCTTCGATAATCTCAAGCATCATAGCTTTGTCTCGTCGTCGCATATTGAGCTTCAACAATTGCTTGAGGTGAGCGAATAGTTCAGCCCCCTGGCGCATTTCTGCATCGACGTTCTCCACGGCATTGTTCCAAGCAACATAGGCATTAAAGACCAATCCGATTTGTTCAGAAGATAGCTCCGGTCCATAGAGTTCTGATCGAAGAAGAGCCACGACAAGGTCAATCTGTTCCTCATCGGCCTGAGTTCGAATAGCCTCTTTAACGTCCTCATCCGCATTTGTGAAGGCCTTGATCTTATCAGCTAGCACGGGATCTTTGATCTTCGAAGATACTAAACTATCGATGGATTTTTGTACAGATCGAATTCCATCATTGATCGCCATGCCAAAGATCCGCTGCAGAAGCGAACGCGCTCCCCAAGGCTGAGCCAGAAACAAGTCAAGTACGCCACTCATGACAGCAGCTGGATTGGCAATCCGGATGACATTTTTAAGCACCGTGTATGGTACGAGGGAGTGTATCCTTTTGGCTTGTGCGAATAGTTCGGGCGAATTGTCTTCCGCAAGAAATAGGTGATATATTGTGGCAGCAACTCTGTTCTCTGTCAGGTTTTACTACTCCACCTCAGATCGTAACGATGACTCACTCTATCCGAAGCCATTCTGCAAACTTCTGATATTCTGGTTTTAATTCTGCGATAGTCTTTTTGACGCGAATCTCTTGAAACAAATGGGACAGGCCATCTGTACGGATTTAGTTACCCATTGAACTTTGGACGACTGTTAAAAACCTACTGGCTTCTACGATTTCTCGTCTGAACTTCTCCATGTGAATGTCGAGTTCTTGAGCCCGTCTACGAGCAACCTCGTAGAATCTCTTCTGCTCTTCGATTCGTTTTTCGTCCATGTCTTTACGTCTTTCTGCGTCCTCAAGCTCTTCCTCATTGAGTCGAATCGGGTCGCTCGTGAGGAATTCAGCCATGGCATTCGAATGGGCTATTTGTTCATTTTGCAGGAAGTTGCGAAGGAATGCTCTCAGAGAGACGCGCTGCTCTTCTCGATACATAACACGTGGTTCCTTGAATGTGATGTTGTCACTGGAAGATCGAGGAGATCTGTTATTAAGGGAGGTTGTCGAAGCGTTCTTCTTATGGCCCCATAGATAGCCCCTGATGCCTCCTCCGCCACCAGTATCAACAGGCTGCTCTACTTGAAGACTCTGTGTTGATGTCGAGGAGATCGATTCGTCGTCTTCCGCTGTACCAGACAGCATCGAATTCTTCTTGTTCTTCCGTGGTAGCGGAGGAAGGACTTTCCCGGGTATCTCTAGACGGATTCTTTTGTGGAGTGCCACGAAGTCTGCGAATTTCCGGCCAATATATATCTCATCTCCGCCCGATCGCTTTACCCGAATCAGGTACTCCTAGTTTTTGTGAGTTGACCGCTCCAGGGGAGAATCATCCTACTCACGGCGTGTGTGTGATATCTGACATGCTTCTTCACCGACGTGGTCCTCACAGAAGCAACATTAATGTCCCAACCGTTAATCTCATGCCCCTGTGGAACATTTTGGACAAGACCATTCTCATTCGCTTGCCTATCAACAACTTCCATTTCCGCAAATCGTATCCTCTCTTCATAGCCTGAGGCCGTGGGTATACCAGACACCATCATTAGTTCCACCAGCTTCTCTGCTTTTTGGGCAAGCTTCCGCCTCTTTGTCTCTTCAAGTCGGTCCTCAGAAGAGGATATGTGCTTGTTCGCGAAGGATTCGAGGAACTGGACTCGGAGTAGTTTCATCAGCGTGGGCCTGGAATTTGTTTAGCAAGGGCCTAAACGTACGACTTGAAGTTTATCCTGCCAGAACTCTTTCTCTTTTGCTTTATCCAAGAAAGGGAAGTTCCGAACATGATTGACAAATATGAAGCGAAGTAGAGGAAGCTCGGAATCTTCTGGCGCAACTTCGCCTGCATCAGACCGAAAAGGTGCGCCAAAGCGCTGAAGGGCCGTTGGTGTGTTAAGCTCGCTGATTTCGAGTTTCGCTTGTCTGGAAAGCAGTTCTCGTTTCAAGTCTAAGGTGAAAGTCAGTGAGACATACACGGATACATGCAAGCTAGACTGACAGTGTTCCTGTTTACCAGTCAAAATTGAGCCTGGGGGAGGCACAGAAGCTGTGGATACGAAAGAATCATCGGCGCGTAATAGCTTCTGGCGCTCTGGTCTGATCGACTTGTCTGGCTCCCCGAAGTTGGGATTTGTCGCAGTAGAGGGGTCCGCCTGGACCGCGCCATTGAGAGCAATCTTGGGTGGTTCGGCAGGCATGCTTCGAGGTTGTCCGAATAGGGGGAGGATGTTAAGGATAAGAGAGGTATACTCCGTAGGGGAGAACAGAGGTTAAAGAGTGAAGGCCTCGTTCATTGACGCGTGTGCACAATGCACGGCCCGGGGAATTGAAGCCTGGTAGAAGCTCAGCTTGAGGCTGGGTTGACCTATCGCGGGGCTCGCCCAGAAGAATCAATGAATCCCTGAACTTTGAACGACTCGTCGAGGGGCAAAGGATAACGAATGATGAGAACTAGCCTGACCCCCAAGTAGCGAGGAGGAGTATCATTAGGTATTATTATGTCGTCGTGCTTTGAACGTTTCGGGCGGGCACGTTACGAGATGGTTCACAAGAAGAGAGAGGTGCGCTCCCTCCAACTATGTGGATTAGGAATGCAGTAGTGAATACATAGACTGCTGCATACTAGTACCTAGATAGTAATGACGGCACCCACTGCGCAGTGTTGCAGCCCTATTGTGGCGTCTAAGCCACTGGTTTATCCACTTGCGGTTCTGCGGTTCTACGTTTTAATTACTATAAGAATGGTAACAATCTACGGCTAGGCAGGGCTCAGGGTTATAATTTGATGCCGGCTCACCGAAGCTCATGCCGCCCGGTAGCATATGCATACCATCTAGAATTCTTTTCTTTGGAAGACCCACGAGTCAGTCTAATGCCTAGGTAGATATGTGTTCGGTCTTGTCGGTAAGATAGTCAACCTCCAGTCTGGACAGTAATTAAGTCTGTGAAGCTCCTACAATTTGCCATGCCCATATCTCTCATTTGATATACTAAGTTCTACTTTTACATTTCATATTTTCAGCGCCATTTGCCAGGCTCACCATAGACGCGCGAGCTTTCGATCATGTCCTTCCTACCTCACGCACACACAAAGGACCGCCAATAAATGATACCTCGATCTCCACTTCATTCGACGTTTAGATATATTCCTTCCACCGAAGGATTATGTCAGATTGGAAATGTATAACATACTTCTACGCTAGGTCTGGGTGTCGTCAGTAGTCCAACGCACCGTTCGTATTTCCGCCGACGGCATCTAGATCCTCGTAGCTTTTTAGGCTTCGTCCCTGGACGGCTTCACGTGGGCCTACTGTCGCCACACCACCTTCAGCATAGCGAGGGTTGTTACCGCGTTGACCGATGCGAGGGGGCGTCAAGCGTCCAGTATTACCAGCATTCCAGCGCATGTTCCGTGAATCTTTCGTTTGTCTGTCGTAGGGATTGTTCCCTCTGGTGTTGGTGAACCTGCCTCCGCCACGGCGCATGGGCCCTACTCCGTGGCGATCGTCGTCGCCGCCCGGACCAGCCCAGTTATTTCCTGCTCCCGATTGAGCAAGGAAAGCTTGAAAGGCAGCTGGATTAGGCATTCCTTGACCAAAGTTCATTTGAAGCTGATTGAGACTGAACCCGCGAGGCGTACCGGCTGGTTGGTGATGGTTCGGGAAATGACCATTGCTGTTCGCATCGGTCCGAGACGGCGCAATGTGAGCAGGATCGAGCACGTAGGCGTTGATCAAGTCAACCTGACATACCGTTAGTGATAACGCGGATGATGAATGTGTAACATGGTGCTTACCTCATGCTTAAGCTTTTGGTAGAATTCCTCGTGCCTTTTCTCCACATGCTTTCGCCAGAATGTTTGGCCTTTGAACAACTTCGTACATTCGGGAACTTTGCAGCGGAATTTCGACTCGTCCTCTTGCTTTACGTACTTGCTGAGTTCGTCCTCCAGAGCCTCTTCAGCAGGCTTACCTCCAATTTTCTTGATATCGACGCTTTCGGGATCCAAGATTTGAAGAAGTTTATCTTCATATGTCCTGACCCAATTGAAGGCCTTCTGAAGTTGGCCTTGAGTTTTGTTATTTCTGTTGAATTTCTTCTCCTCCGGAGAACCATCGCCATCGTTGTCCACATTAGATTCTTGCTTCTTGAGAGGAAAAGGCTCTCCCGCAGCGCTTGCTTTGGCAGCTGATTTGGCAGCGGTTGTCAAGCTCGATCTTGGACGACGAAGATGGCCTCCAGGACACTTTCGCAGAAGTTCGTGGACCGAGTCGCTTTCAAAGACGCAGAAGAAACAGAAGTTGAATACGCGGCGGAGGTATTCTACGAGCAGATCTAGTTTCTTCTTCTTTGCCAGCAGTTCTTCGTCATCCATATCGTCGTCATACGCATCCCCGGTTTCCTCTTCTTCACCATCTTCCATATCGTCTGACTCGGGCTCTTTCTTTGGTACAGGCTCGGGCTGGGGCTGAAGCCTGCCCTGATTACGAAGATCCTCAACACGGTCTTCGATCTTACTTAATCCATTATAGTCAGTGCCCAGCTCCTCATCAAATTTCTCTGCCAGTCGCATGGCCAGATGAAGGTCACGATCAATGCGCTCCGGGGCTGAAAAGAGATCCCATAAGGCTTTTTTCCTGGGTGCTGGTTGTGGATCATGGATGCCCACGTGGCAAGTGAAGTCGCCTCTTTCCTCATCGTGAATGGTCTTCCCATTCAGCTCAGGTACAGCCTTGGCGGCAGTGCCAACTGGTGCTGGTGGCGGTTCAGATTCTATCGCACCATCTTCTCCGTCGCCCATAACTTTGTCGCCGTCATCTGCCGGTGACTCGTCGCCAGGACGAAGGACTACCCAACCAATGCGGTGATAACGCTTGAGCGGATTTGGATCGCTGAGGCTGAGCCATTTGAAACCTCCTGCACCATCGCCCAGATGTTCTTTACAAAACTCTTCCATCTTTGCCCGGCTCACCGTTGGTGCGATGGTTTTGATGAGGAGTGTCGGTTGCTGTGAAGCTTCGTCCTTGACCTCTCCACCCGGAGTAGGTAGCAAGTCCCCAGGCCCCAATACTTCAGTTGCTGCAGTCATCTCGCCCTCCTCTTTCTCTAGCACGCCACCGGCTCCATTACTTTCACTTTTATAAATACCTTCCAGAGTGAGGTTATCAAATTCACCCGCCGCTAGGTCATGCTCCCATTGCTCATAGGATCCTTGTCTGAAGGTTTTCAGTTGCTGCCGGAACGGATCTCGAATTGCGGGCTCATATCGTTCTTTGAACCATTCCTCGCCTTTGTGTTGTCTGACGAAATCTCCCGCCATCTTCACTTGTAGCTTTTCTTTGTATGCATCATAGGCGGCCTGGATCTGTTCTCGCTCTTTACCTCGTTCTTCTCTCGATTCTTTATCGCCCTTCACACGTTCGGCGCGACGGCCTCCATTCTTTTGTCGGTCCTTTTCTTCCCGTATGGCCTGGTCGACGCGCCACCACTCGGCAAAAAAGTTGAATCCAACCTGATAGTCTAGATTGATGGGGTTTGGCATGGGATTTTGAGTGATCGACGGGGCGATGTCTTGTCCAGGTACGTACCGATCGATGCCAGCCTGGATCGGAGCAGGTGATGAGCGGCGTCGATGAATATCATCACGGTTACGATAATGATCATCCCGCTGCCGGTCTGGTTGATATCTGTCGATGTTCTGGGGGGAGCGAGATCTACCACGGCCGTTGCGTCGAGCGCCTGAGTCTGAATTAGTAAACCTGGTTGGCAAAGAAATTGTATATGTAGTGTTTTTGGAGGCTATACACCACTTGGTAGGAGGCGTGTGAGTATGACGTCTCCAGGCTTGGGGAAAGTGGATGAGTATAGTACCAGTTGAATTCATGGGCTTACCTGGTGATCTTCTGCGGTACAAGTCTCCAGCCACCCTACTTTCATCGACACGCGATCTATATACGTTAGCATTTTTCGTGTGGGAACCAACCGTGTTCTTACGGATAAGTATCCATAGCTCCGGTAGACGCCGGACTCAGTGGCTTACGCCAACGACGACTCGGCGAGAATGGTTGCTTGTTGACAAGAATCAATCAAGGACTTTCGAGACTGGGATGTATATCGCTATTCGTTCGGTGGTGTTGGGTTGAATATAGATGACAAATGTCTAGAGAGCTGTGCGCCGATGATGACTTGCGTTAGAGCATTTCGAAGAAAGAGAAAAGAATCGAACGAGTAGATAAATTGAGGGAATGAGACGACATGTCATGATAATGCGATATGCGCCATATGATTGTAGTGGTAGGAGGCGACACAGACACGGCCGTGAGGCTATGGGGCTTGAAGAAGAGAAGAGGTTGGGTAGAGCAGGTAGGCTGCTATTGCATAAAGGTGGAGAGACATGATGAGCGGACAAAGCCGGGGAGGGAGAGACCAACAATTGAGTTGTAAGCGAAACGTTCGCAAGGTCTCGATGTGAATCGAGATAGTTGCTGGAAGACGACGGCGGTCGTTGTGTTAAGTGTGAAGTGGTAGCATCTGAGTGTAGCTCAGCAGGAGATGAGCGCGCCGGGACATTCGCGGTCGCGCTAGCTAACTAGAGCTGTCTGGCCGAGGCCCTCGCCCCGAGCTGAAGTGGAGATAGGTAGTTGAACCTATGGATGTGTACTAGCTTTCTTTAATCAGCTTGCTTGCCGGGCATAGATATACTACAACCCATTACCCTGATGCCAGGCCTTTGCCGTTTACAACAGCCATAGTCATCACTCTGCGCCAACATACCTACTCCATAGGCATTAAATTGGATGACGCACGTTCAGAGTTGCCCATTAGTTTCCAGTCATCACGAAGTATTTCATCGAACAACAAACGTTCAGTCGACATGACGTCGCATATCCCTTCCATGACCCTTCCGCGCTTCGTATTCGAGGCTCCAGCGGCTTCAATCCTTCTACCCGTTGCTCTCGGTACCGCTATTGGCTATTCTACACGCCGTATGCATACATCATGAATAAACCGGACGACCATGTCCGCTGACAGCATGCCAATCTAGCTAAACGTACGAAGGCCACGTACGCAACTTTGAAAAACCCACCAGGCAATCCTCCAGCCTGGGTGTTTGGTCCAACATGGACCGGTCTGTATGCTATGATGGGCTATTCTGCCTACCGCGCGTGGAACATCGGCATGTCGTCCATGAATCCCCATACGGTTGAGTTGGCGAAGGTCCGTATCGATATATGTATTCGGGCAAGGATTCTGACTATGTTACTAGCATGGAGCGACGCTATATACGATCCAGCTAGGCTTGAATCTCATTTGGATGCCACTGTTCTTTGGCATGGGAAAGCCGATCGCGGCATCGGTTGACATCGTAGCTTTGACCAGTGTGACAGGATACTTGGCTTACATCTGGGGCCAGGTTGATGCCACCAGCGGATGGTTGCTGGCGCCATATCTTGCCTGGCTCGGATTTGCCAACTATCTGTGCCATGGTGCGGGCTACCTCAACAACTGGGACTTCAGCGGCAAGGTAGGCACGTTCAAGAGACAGTAAATGTCCTTATTCGATCAATTTACGCTTGTACATATATTTTCAGAACTGCTACTTGTGGCTAGAGCCAGCTCAGAGCTCGTCCAGTACTCCTAACCGAGCGTCTTTGCTAGCTGCAGCCGTATGGCTATGAACCGAGGTACTAGCATTCCTAGCATACAGAGACTCTCGTGCGCTGTTGAGAATTTGTTTAGCATCAACGGGTATAGCCAGTTCCTCAACGTTGAATGACAAGTTCGCAGAGGGGGTGTGGAGGCTCGACTGGGGGTTTGACGGTTCTATAAAGAACAAGAAGTAGAGCATCGCCAGTAGGACTATGAAAGGGGTGGTGGACGCAGCAACCCATTTGATGACCCGCGCACGTTCTAATTTCCATCAGTACATATTTATGTGGTAATCGGAATGTGCTTGTCTTACTATCGGCGTTCTCTTGTCTTCTGATTTCCAACATCTCTCTCGCCTCGACTCTCTTGCTGGCCTGTTCAAGGCGATCACTCAGCGAGCTACACCTATCTTTAACAGATTGTATCCGAGATACAATGCCTTCAACACGCTCTTGGAGCCCACCAAAGTCTTCGAAGGAATCAATTTGCCCTTGAATCTCAGTCTTGAATGCCTGTGTATCCTTCTGGAAATTGCTCTTAAGCTCTTGTGTGAGTGATGACAACTCCTGTAGTCCACTAATTGTTGAACCCAATGTAGTTAATCGTTCGAGTATCGAATAGTAGGTGTCATCCAGGCGCCTCGTTATTTCTAAGGACTTCTCGGAGAGAGTGTGCAGTGTAACGCGGATTTCTCTGATCAAAGACAATTAGCATATCACTATATGCCAACAAATGAGAACCAGATACTGACTCTTCCCGGACTGCTGCGCGCTTACGCTCCTGGCTAACATGAATGGGCCTAATCAGCTGTTGTCGCTCTATCCGTTCGTCAACCTCTGCATTGGATGTTGCAGCACGCGAATCATTTTCGCGATCGGTACTTAAGGCAGGTGAATATGCATTCACAACATGATTCTGCTTGGCGGAATCGCCGACAGATGAGTGCGATTGAGCCGTAGAGTGTATAAGTTCTTTGGCCTGTCGGTGGCGGTGGTGGTGGTGGTGGTGATGATGGTGGTGACTGTGCCCGCTTTGCTTGTCGCGGTGTAGAGGATTGTGTCGTTTGCTTGTGGATGACGCGTTCTTGTCAGAGGAAGTTGTTATCTTTGGGAGCGAAGTATGGGATCGATGTGACAGTCGCGCATTAGAGCGTTCAGAGCTAGAGGTCTGATCCATGACATGGTCGCAGAAGTGGTACAGGCAGGTGGAGCATGATATCGAGGTGGAGGTACTGCGGCGTCGGAGGTGGATGTCGAACGTTGGATGTCGTCACACGCTCACACCATACCATATCGCAAAGTAATCGTGCCATTTAGAGCGAGTAAGGTTGGTTAATATTTCTACATATGTAATGCACAATGTTCCTTTCTTCACGTCACTGCTTATAGCGATAACGCAAGCTTGCTACCCTTTCCATATAGCCATCGCATTCTATCGACTTCGCATAGGACGCCTTTGATAGCACAATGGACAAATCCCGGCACTGAGTCGCTTAAGGAATAATGTTGCGAATTAATGTTGCGAGTTGAAGCAGCTGTCGGTCGTCATCAAGAAGATCCGCGGCGCGCCCAAGACTTGATCGCAAGTGCCCTCGGCTCTCAAGGAATATCGCAATATTCTTGGGAAAAGCCTGTAGCTGAGAGATAATGGGACCATGACTGGAACATGGTCATCATGAGTGCAGCATCTTATTTCTCTTTTCACGACGCTTCAATCGATCGACACGCTTCTTGTGCATCTTCTCCGACATCTTCTCGTAGCGCTCACGTTCCTCCTTCGCATTTCGTTTGTCTCGAATTTTCTGTATACGTCTCTGCAAGTAGTCTTAGTGACACCCAAGTGACAGAAATATGTCGAATATGAATACCTGACGCTCTGCCTCTTTTTCGTCCTTCATTTCTTTCTCTTTCGCTTGCATCGCTGCCTTAGCTTTTCTGTCCTCAGTGCGCTTAGCATAAGAGGTTTGTCCGGCCGTAGGGCGAAACGCCTTCCTAGGTTGATGCCATTGCTTTCCTGTTGAGGTGTATCAGTTCAAATTCAGTGATATGAGTTCGGAAAAGCTGCTATACCGTTGACTCTCATACCCTGAAGAGAGGGCGCCGCAGTCACATCAGAGGTAGACATTATCACTTGCTTTTGAGGTGGCATGGGTGCTTACAGTAAGTACCTTTGTCTAGGGTCTGGCCTCGCAAGAAAATTAGGTCGCGAGGCGGGACAATAATTCAGTGGAGTAATCAGTGACAAGGAGATTTCTCGGATTCACAGCTGATTGATTAGATCCGACTGGGGTCTCGTTTCGGCTGTGGGCCTGTGGCTTCCTTGTCCCCTGACTCGACGGCCCGCCGTCAAATCTTTCGAACCCTCACCGCAAACGGCGCCAACGCATAGAACCAGATCTCTCTAAAGATTCGCGTGCGCGATTTGTCGCATTGTGCCACGCAATGCCCTTCACCCGCCATTGTCTCACCAGTCCGATCGCTTTCTGGTATACATATATCCACTTTGTCTGACCGCCCATCACTGGTCCAACACCGGAATCCCCTCAACGCCGTCATCTCTCCACCGCCTCGCGCCTTTCGACCCCTCAATCTGCCAGAGTAGCCAATCCCGCAATGCGTGCCTTTACATAGCTACAGCATGCGTCTGCGGTAATCTTCGCATCTCAAGTCTCTTACCTGCGTCTTATCATCCGCCGCCGAGTATGGCGCTCTCAGAAAGCCCGATTCCTATACTCGACTCTCCCACTACCGATGTGGCCACCAACGCTCCTCTAATCGATCAGAGCAAGGAGGCTTTGAAGGACATATCCTTTGGATCCATTGCAGGGATTGTGGGAAAATACATCGAATACCCATTTGACACAGTGAAAGTTCGGTTGCAGTCCCAACCTGATCATGTGCCATTAAAGTACAAAGGTCCTGTCGATTGCTTCAAGCAATCGCTGAGCAGAGATGGATTCCTTGGTCTATATAGAGGCATCAGTGCGCCTTTGTTTGGAGCTGCAGTAGAGACGAGCTCTCTCTTTTTCAGCGTACGTCAAGATTGAGCAACCTCAACGCATACCTAACGTATTCACGTCAGTATCGAATTGCTCAAGGAGCTTTTCAATCCACCTTTCTCCAACCCGGTCAAACTTTACCATTCTCTGCCCTTCTCCTATGTGGCGGGGCTTCCGGTGCCTTCACCTCCATACTCCTGACGCCTATAGAGCTCATCAAATGCAAGATGCAAGTGCCTGCTGATAATTCTGGAAAACAACCTAGATTGTCGATTCCGCAGCAGATGGCCTCCGTATACAGACACCAAGGTATACTTGGATTCTGGCGAGGTCAGATGGGCACTTTCATTCGTGAGACTGGGGGTTCGGCAGCATGGTTCGGCAGCTATGAGGGCGTTGGTTTACTACTCAAGCAGGCCAGTTCTGATCCCACAGGCAACCAGTCTTTGCCAGTATGGCAGCAAATGATGGCTGGTGCTGCTGCTGGGATGAGCTACAATTTCATGTTCTATCCAGCAGATACGATCAAGTCTCGTATGCAAACAGAAGACGTAAGCAAAATGCGTGACGGCAAACAATCGTTTGGCGCAGTCGGAAAAATACTTTGGCGGCAACAAGGTCTTAGAGGACTTTACAGAGGATGCGGCATCACTGTTGCTCGTTCTGCTCCCAGTTCAGCGTTCATATTCACAATCTACGAGACGTTAAGGTCCCATTTTGGTTAAAGGGTTTGGTGCCACTTTGATGTGCGAATGAATTGCATGAGATGGCGTTTTGGTGGGGGTCTGGAAGGTTTAGCATATTGAAAGCATTTCTTCATGGGACAATAGATGGCGTGTATTGCATTCCCAGCTATAAAAAACATCGATGAGTCTATTGGGCTGATGACCCCTTAAATGGAAATGCCCATACTTGAATTCATGAGATGGATAATGGATGTCCTGCTGTCCCGAAGTGACCCCGCGTTATTGACATGTGACGGAAACTGACGTAGGAGTAGTGCTCGGCACTCATCAAGCCGACTCCGTCCATCAACCTCACAGGTTGCATGTGTCCGAGAGCTGGTATCCGACATTGCGATCATAGGTAGGCTTCGCAAATCCTTTGCTGCAACATCTACGAATAACGTCCTCAAATGCGACTGACCACCTTGTAACCATTTTGGCCTTCGAAGCGTCCTTCACTGCGTCCTTCTGAGTTCAATAGCTGAAGCCGAGGTTACATATCGAGAAGCTTAGAAGACGCGGACAGCAAAGATGGACAAACTAGGAGATATTCACGTATGTGCAGTCGCTCGCAGTAGACCATTATTCGGACCTTGTCATGATGCGATAGCGCTAACACGACCAGGCTGCTCTTGAGCGCATAGCTCTTGACCCCAAGTATCATGACATTCTCAGTCTTGTGAAAGGCATGCGTAATGGCATCGTGTATGGTAGTAAGATTCGGTTTCCGCATGCATTGGTGTAAGGCAATCAAGTCATCCACGTCCATTCCCAAGTTCATAAATGCTGACTACCTCCCACAGTATGATTCTTCTCTTCCGATCCGGTACCTTGCGTCAGAAGATATGGCTCGTCCTCAAAGCAACACGTCAACATGCCATGAATCTCGGCACATTCGCTGTGGTTTATAAGTCTACTATGCTCGCTTTGAAACAATTACCAACGGGGAAACCATGGACCGAGCCGCCGAGCAAAGAGGGCCCTTACGATTCGTTCGTCGCGGGATTGCTTGGCGGTTATGTTGTATTCGGGCGTTCGAACAGCTCTGTGAACCAGCAGATTGTTATCTACGTGTTCGCGCGTGTGATGCTTGCCTTGGCAAAATTATTGGTAAAGCCAGTAGGAGAAGGAAAGGGCGGCGGTGGTATGGGTTTGGTCAACAGTCAGGCTATAAGAGATATATTGCAGCGAAACGCATGGCCCGCTTTTGCCAGTCTAAGTTGGGCCAGTGTTATGTTTCTTTTCCGATGGCATCCAGACATCATTCAGAGTAGCTTGAGGAGCAGCATGAGCTATATGTAAGCTCCATCCCGACCGGCTTATGAGGCCATTCACTAACGCATGTTTCAGTTATGTTCAGTCCGATGATTGGGATTCCTTAAGGACGTTATTATGGCACAATAAATAAGCACCGCGTGGAGGACTATAGTCATCCGTAGTCCAAGGGCAATGGCAGGGTACCATTGGCAGTTGAGCATAATCCGGCGTAATACTAGCACCTTTCGCGTTGGTCATCTATAGATATCACTTCCACTTCTTCATATTGCGACAGATTGTACATATCTGGACTCAGCCACCATCATTCGAGTCTATAGAGCATGCCGGCCTGATCACATATGGAGAATTTAGACATAGCGTACCACCACAGATTTGTAAGTGTCAGAGGCATGGGCAATTGTAGCTCACGCGGCCTAATACATTGCTAGGACTGCTTTTCTACGATACAACGAAATATTACATCATATCGCAGTACCCTTCCACAGCCAATAACTCATACCTTCAATCTTGCTAAACTGCTCACATCTTGTGTCGCGTACAGCTTCTTTAGCCGCACGCCCAAAATTTTCCACTCTAGTATCGGACCAGGTACGAGCTACGCCTACACACAAGCTCGCAAACAATATCATTGTCTTTCCGACACAATTTTCTTGGATCTCGGCGCATTCACACGAGTTCTGCCATTAAGTAACATTCTCCACATGTACAGCCGCTATAATATGGTCGTTCGTAGAGCCACGAAGAAATCATCTCGGACCAAAATATTATGAACCAACACCGCCCTCGAAAGACCGAATTGCGCAAGAAAAGACGTTGCATGGAGGTTGACATATTGCGTGGGCAGCACATCGAAGACCGAAAGCCCGGGCGTCAAACAATTAGACTACCAATACAACGATTCAAGACAGGGCTGTGACCAAGAAAAGATCACGGGACGCATGGCTAGGGTTCCGGGGTTGATGTTTTGATATATCCTGTTTAGGCCTAGGTTGATACTAGCGCAGCTTGGTAGTCGTCACTTGGTCGTCGAGTCTCGGCTTGCCATGGATGATGATGCATATGATTTGGTGTGGCTGCGCATCGGTATGGCCCGCGGTTCGTGTTCGCCTGCGCCGTAAGCCCGGATGTTACACGACAGGCGTGACGGTGATGGGGTCTTGCAGAGCGATTGCAATGATCTGAGGGCATGCCCGGTCGTCGTAGTATGAAAACGCTGGGGACCAGGAATTACCTAAATTAGTCATAGTGTTTATGAGAGGCGAAATATTCTCTAGACTAAATGCTGACATCTTGTGTGGCATCTTAGGACGGACCGGACCAACGGGGGAGGTGGGATAAAGGTAGTCTAGGAATTGAGTGAGTGAGGACGTTTTTGGCAGGTATCCCGAATGGGTAATTATCCTCTCCTGGTTTTCGGCGCACCCAAGCGGAACGGCTCCTAGGAGATCTTATTTACAATTATGAAAGTCAGGCAATTTAACAGAATGACCAAGAGCGGCTGGTTGTAAAGTTTGAGTCAAGTGCCAACGAGATCTGCGAATTGGAATATTTTCTATTATTCTTTTCGGCGCTGATGCAATATTATGCGACTGTTAAACTCGCCACGATGTGCCACATCTGTTACTCTTGAGTGTCTCAGTAGAACTTAAAGCTACTTACTAAGATGTAGTGACTCCAGGTCCAGAATACGATCAAAATTTTCACATACGTTGGCGGTTAACTGCCCATGAATATCTATACAGTGGGTCAGAGCTGAGTGATACCCCAACACATCGGTGCTTTCTCCTATCGAGGATTCAGGTACCGCACATGCAGTGCAAACCCTGACTTCTAATACATGGTGGAGCTATAGGGCTGTCCCAAACTTCAATACATTTTACGCCCGCATCGAGTTCAACACACAAGATCCGCTTCAAAGTTAATTAACCAATAAATCTCATTGCTGCAAGTCCGTAACTTAGTGACCGAATCAATACTCTGTATGGCTATGGTTTGTGTGGATACGCTGGGGGAGGTTTTATCTTGTTCTTCCGTTCCATTCTACAGAGAAAGATGTCTTCGTGACTCCTGGCTAAGAAGAAACGGTCTCTTACTGGTGCACGCATACGGACAGATTTACACTACTTTCAGTCCAATCCAATACTTTACAATGCGTCTTTGTGCAAGCGGTTGATTCGGAGAATGAGGATGTAGGCTTTGTCCACGTGCTCATCCTCAGGCTGGCGGTGTGCTCTCTGTGGCCGTGGCACGGTGTGCGGTGTGACCAAGGGAGAGATTGCACGTCCACAAGTGATACACCAATCTACCTAGCCATCGCTGATCTGACGAGACAACGAAGAGGGATGGAACGTTCATCTTCTACAACTCATCAAACCAACGTTGATATCTTTGTAGTAGGGTAGATATGACAAAGGAGGGCCAAACGCGGTGTTGAGAACCGGGGGGATTTGTGACAGTGGATGTCAGCCGGGAAAAGGCGGGGTTGCAGGTAAATCAGGGCCGGGGATCGACGCTGTCTAGTCCCGCTTGGACTCAACATAATGCTGCCCGCTTGCTTGTTTCTGTACACGGTAGGTAGAGAGACCTGTTATTGACGACTCTGAGCTGGGCAGACTTCTCGTTCTCTGCAAGGTCGGAAGTAAACCACAGTGGATAAAACAGGACTGGGGACTGGGCCCAACCAAAACTGCCTTGAACCTGAACCTGACCCTCTCAGCCCTGGGATTATTGCTGTCATTTTGAGCCTCTCAATTTGCTGCTGATGAGAGGTGGACCCACTAGTAACGTATGCACTGCGTGGACGCTTCCCGCTTATCGTCTTCACTCTCTTTTCCCCACATGCTCCGGATTCGCCCACGCCACCTCTGCAGTCAACATCGTAGACTCTTCCGTTTTGTTTTCGCTCTGTCCCTCGGCCTTCAGCGTCCAACGTCTCTGTCACGAGCTCTGCTGTGACTGTCCTGCGCCCTCGAGTGATTCGAGAACTGGTTCGATTACTGTATAGCTCCTCGGAGAGACCTCGAACTTCAATTGGCAATCCGAGGCGGATAGGCCAATTGGACGCTTACCGGTACCACGGCGAACGTACCTTTATTGCAGAGCCGAGAATACCATAGTGTTCTACTATCTAATTCGATTTACCCCCATCGGAAGCGACCAGTATCTCACGGGCAAGCTAGGGTCGAGGTAGCTGGGCTCACATGTTCGATTTGTCCTCAAGCCACAAGTTACCTTACGCCGTCAGCAAATAACGCCAATATTGTCATCAAGAGCCTCGGGTCGCTGCATAGGTGAGTCTTGCACAACATCTAGCATCTTGACCTTTATCTCGTGGCTTTCCTATATCTCCTACAGATTGCTAACATACGATGACGTAGGTCAGCTTCTAGCAGGAATACCTCCTGAAAACTCCACGTCAATCTGCCTTTCGTAGTCCTGTGCCGAGGATCCTATACAAACACATACAGTTACGGCTAGGTCTCCATGTACTGGTCGCGTGTATGCCACCCGGCGAAGGCTTTAGCATTACACGAGCTTTGAACACGGTAGAGGCGAGTGCTTTGTCCGGAAACACCCGATTCACGACTCTTCCATAGCCCTGGGTCACAGAACGTGTAAGACAGGAAGCCAAGAGGACACAGTACACTTCCTGACATTATCTTCGCATTCCGGTCGTATACAGTGTATTCCATACTGTGATCAGCCAACGTTTTCTTTGGGGGCCGCAGCAAAGATGGCATCCTCGCCGCCACCTCGACGGCGCTTCATCCCCGAGCCATTCGAGACGACCACCGCATCCTCTCGTAGACCTCCATACAGGGTTGATGATGATCTCAAAGCAACAAAGCGATTTGCGCCTGAACACATCGAAACTACGGTCAAGAGTAGTCGGAAGCTGTCCACAGCAGGGAGTGAAACGCCGCCGAAGGCGAGGAGGAGATTTGCTCCTGAGCCTGTGGAGATGTCTTCGAAAAGTAATCGAAAGCCACCGCAGGACGGAGCATTGTCTACGCAGCAAGAGTGTGATCCCGAGCCAGAGACGACCACACGACCAAATCGCGAAACAGCGCATACTTCAGACACCGACCGCTCAAACAGCAGCTCCAGATCACTATCTGGGACTGACCAAAGCTCTACTGATGGGTCACCGAAGCGCCCTAGACGAAAGTTTGCTCCACAACTTATCGAAACCTCGAAACGAACCAGGAAAGCTGGCGACGACCAACCAGCCGTCTTACCTTCCGACCGCACGGAAGCTGTCACAATGTTGCATCTTGCAATTCCGAAGCATATGCGCCCAGAAACCGACCCAGAACCTCCAGTGAACACACCTACGGGGCTCCGTGAAGATGAAAGCATAGACGAAGTTCTGGAAGCTCGTCGGCTAGGCAAAGCCATCCCAGCGAGGTCGGCGTCCCGAAGCTCAAATCGCTCGCACTCTTTTCGAGTGCCAGAATTGGATACTATTGAGTCATCACAATCGGAAGATTCCAATCCACCATCTCTTTCAACTTCTCCATCCTCTGATAAACCATACCTCTACAAACATGCAACTCGTATTCGAGAGAGTGTTGATGACAGGTATTCAGGCTACCTTCTGCAGATCGCAGCGAGGGCCGCGGAGAAACAGCTGCGTGATCAAGCCATGGCAGCGTTTCCCAACAACGACTTTCATGAACCAGTGCAGCATTATATTGATAGGGATTCGGATGAATACGTCACGAGAGACCAAGATCGAGAGTCCTCGTACACGCAGGTCAATTGGGACCTGCGGGAGATGCAAGAGTTTCGCAAAAAGCTATCACAGAACAACTTCCAAGACAAGAAAGTGACGGCTAAGACAGGGTCAAAAGTGCAAGAAGCTACGCGTGGTCCATGGGGCAATCCATCGTTAGCACTTGGACGGCCTCCACCTCGAAACAAGGAAAATGACGGTGTGCCTGCGCGTACTCGCCCCCCAATGTTAGGCGAAGACATCAGTTTTCCTCGGTGTAATTCGCCCGAGCCAGCACGATTCGACGTCACACAAGGGTGCTTCAAGGTCAAAGAGTCAATGTGCTACCTGACTGAACAGAGCCAGCACATGGAAGATAAGGGCAAAGAGGGTCTGTGGGCAAGCAAACCGTCCAACATCAAGCGTTTACCAAGCGACGCATCTCATAGCACAACGACAAGTAGTGGTGCTGGTCTGTGGGGTGGTTGCTGTGTCGCACCGGCTACGACACCAACGAGAGGCAACTCTGGTTTAATGACACCGAGCATTGGTGTCCAAACTCCAATTCAAACTCCCTGCTCCACACCATTCCGTTCCAGCTTTTCACCAAGCGGGCCGCAGGACTACTTTTCCAGCGTGCACGAGAAGCTCGAGCTGGAGCAGACGATCGAAGAGGAATTCAACGATGCTTTCGTCACCCAGGTGTATAATTATCTCTCCCTTGGGTATCCATCAATCGCGCGAGAGTTTGATGATGAGCTTAGTAAGATCGCACGCATTGAGGTTCACGAGTTGCGGCATGACGACGAACTTGTAAAGGACCGCGGATACATACGATTCGGAGACGAGGAGCACTCGGCGGATGTATCAGAAGACTCATGCATGCGGTGGAAAGCGCTTCGAACGTACATTCGCGAGTGGGCAAAACAGCAGCCACGAATGGTGTCTGGAGCCCATGCTCTAGGGGGCTTTGGAGTAGGAGCAAGACGAGGCAGTTGGGCGATCTGAGCTAATTACCGTGGGTCATATTAAGGATATCTGAGCAATGGCGCATTTTTGGAAAGACATTTATAATGAAATTTGAGGACGACTGCATATTCCATGGCGATCTTTTTTTATTTCATTTTTGCTTCTTGGGAGCAATGTGGGAGTGGGAGTAGGAGTGGGAGTGGGCTTTTCAAAAAGGAAATATGCCTTGGGCACCGGCAAGTACCGGGACGGAAGACATGCATTGCAGGGAAGCAGAAAGGACAACATAGTATGAGAGACGACAAGGGTTGAGGATTGTTGCGTAGAGAGTGTATAGCTGTGTGTGAGGAACAGGACACAGGATGATTGTATGCCTGCCAGAGTACTTACTACTTTTCTGAAGAGGAAGGAGTCCTGAAGGAGTTAACAGGTCAACCGTCAGTCCTTCAACATTCCTGAGGCAAGAGCGACCGGGATTGGTCAAGGCTACGATGTCATGTAGGCCATAGCGATGAGCTTTTCTAAACCTTTTTTATGAAATGCTCCAAACGATTCCCTCCTTGATGCATGGCACGGCTATCGAGAGATATTTTGCAACATCGGCCAAGTCATCAAATTACATTTATAGCCATTCACAGGACTGCGTTTCACCGAGGAGCAACACAATCGGGCCTGTTGGTCTCCACGATCTCGTCCTTGGACTGTAGCCCCACCTCGGCCCCTTGGACTGTGAGCCATCTGGGTATGTGGAAGGTAGGAAGAATGCGTATCCAAGGTTCCGCGGTGAGGATTTCCTTGTCATGATGGCCGTACTACTTTTTACTCGAAACAAAGCAAATATACCATACTAGCATAAAAAGGTAACGACTAATTAATTATGGGATCGCTCATTAGCAGCAGAAGAAGGAGAGAGAGAGTCATGGGCAACATGCTCCACGTGTTTGCTAGCCTCCAATTTTACACGGCCACGGCCACCACCGGGCATGGGATGGACGGCACACGGCACGAGTCCCGTCGCGCGCCGCTTTACGAAGGTATGACCTCGGCCGCCACAGTGCCGTTAGGGACTGATGAACAAAGGGACGATGAGATCATGAGACAGCGGCAATACCGACAACACAGACGCAGGAACAAGCATCCCAGGGGGGTGGTGAGAGAGTGTTCTGTGCTGTCCGAGGCTGATTGCGCGAACGCGTCTGAGATTGTTCTCGAAGCAATCTAACGACGTGCGCCGGCAAACGAAAACGGGAAATTCCCACAGATGTCAGGGTTGACGTTTTCGTGTCCTTAGTAGGATAGAGCCGTAACGAGAAATACCTTACGAGACTCGTGTATGGTTGATTGATTGAAGAAAAGCATGGGACACTGTCCAGGCTCCATGTTGTGTACCTTGACGGACGCCGCCAGTCCAGACTCCGGCTTATTCAAGGACAGGACAGTGACCTCCCCTCCAACGACTGATACGACTGATACTACGATAAGACCGACACTACGGATACTATCATACTATGATACTGCCGCTCAGACAGCCTCGGGCACTCCGTTCAACGGGAGCTGGCCTGTCTGGGTCTGGGGTAATTATGGGAGGTCTGCTGCATATGGCTTGCCGGCTTTCTCCTAGATACCTTCTTCCTAATAAGTATTAAAACGGCGAATCGCCGCACGATGCAGAGATGCAGACGCCAGCTGCAGCTGCAGCCAGCGTGCATAGCCGACCGATGTGCGTACGTGGGTGTGCCGGAAGACAGCGAGCGCGTTTCGAGGACGGCTGACGGCGACTTTTGCTGGCTGTGAATGCAAACAGTCAACAAGAACAATTGAGGCATTCCCTGTCTTTGCTGTCCTCTGGGCTGGCTCTTGGGGGGACAATCGTTATATCTAGCAATGATGGCTGTGGCCACTAATAAGCAGCTGATGATAGTCGTGTTCTGGGCAATAATGATGAATGCGCGGGGGGTCGTTGTGATCGGGGGTTTCCTAAGCCTATCTGTTATATTTGTTGTATCGCCTGGCAGGCTGACTGGCTGACTGGAACTGCCTCACCACCCAACTTGGCCATTGCCGCCGCCCAGCACAAGCCACCTTAAGCGCTATATGTGATGGGGCCACGCCAAACATCGCCAAACGCCACATCCCTCGCCGGCACACTTGGCACACCCCAATCCCTTAGTACCTATACCTAACATCCTTATACACTACTGCACCTCTGTAGTCTCACTCATCACTACAGTACTGTATGTCTGCATCTCCCAATAAGCCCAACTCTCTCCACTCTGCTCAGTCGTGGGGGAATGTTACTTGTACACTTCGACACAATTGAAGGGGAGGGGGAGGGGTGGCGCCCTTCTCCGGAACACTTGATGAGCCAACATGCGTTTTTGCTACTATGTGTTCTCCTGTTCACTTCAAACCCGTGCTCTGGGTTTGTGCTGTCTGCTGTTGTCCCGAGAGATTGGTTCAAGCATTTTAACATCCCTCCCCCCTTGTTCTGCCGTCATCTCATTACATGCTGGCCATATCTTTGCAACTCCTAACCACATCCACCCTTCTACAACTGTCATACGCCATATTCATAGTCCCTGTCCGAGCCCATGTGGGGTGGTTATCATTACTTTCTTCCCGCAAGAGCCACATCGCCTCACGGCCTCTATATCTAGCTTCCTTCTTTGAAACATCCGAGCTTCTGTCACTGCTATCGCCATCATCCCGGTTGACATCTGGTTTCCTTGTTTGACACTTTGCACGCTGTGTGGGAAGCTGTGGGGATCAGTGTCAGGTCATGCTCGCTCATCAACTTGCATACTCTCTCACTGCTGTTTCCCCTCGTACATAATCCTCTGGGCACTTGATTTCTTCACGAAGGCCTTCCTACTCCTCCGCCAGCAACACCGGACGGTCGACAATATCATCTGTCAAAGATGGTTGACTTTGCAACTCATCTTCGCTCCGAGTCCTGGTCTCTGTACGGGGTTGGGATCGCCGTCATCGTGCTTCGATGGTAGATCATCCTTTTACGCAACGTGACTCTTGCTGACATTAGCCTTAGCTTCGCAAGAGTACGCAGAGTTGGCTTGAAGGGCTTCTGTGCCGATGACTGGCTCATGATTCTGGCTGGGGTACGTATATTATAGCCTTCAACGTTCTCAGTGTGCTGAATTATGTCAAGGTCCTATATACAACCCTTGTCTATACCCTGAACAGAATCGCCAGCGGTGGGGGTAGCAACCTGTTTGAACCAGAGCTTTTCGATACCTTCACTCAGGAGGAGATCGATGAGCGTATACTTGGCTCAAAGATTGTCGTCATCTCCGAACAAGTCAGTAAATTTGGTTGTCCGTATGATAGGTTCTGTGCTAACATATCCTATAGGCCATGCTGTGCCTAATCTACCTCCTCAAGTGCTGCATGCTTTGCATGTATTATCGTATTACCATTGGAACTAGGCAGACCCGCCTTATTCTGCTTCTCTCCGGCTATGTTGCCGTTGGATTCATTGCTACAGAAGTTGGCTTCTTTACTTTCTGTCGACCGTTCAAAGGGTACTGGGGAATGCCTCCGCCAGACCCGCAATGCACGACCCTCGCCCACTACGCAATCACACAAGCATGCTTCAACCTCTCGAGCGATGTCATGATGCTACTAATCGCAGTACCGATGGTCATTCGCCTAAATCTCCCCCTGAAGCAAAAACTCGTCCTCGCCCTCGTCTTCAGCATGGGCACCTTTGTCATCATCGCCGCTATCCTTACAAAAGTCTACAATCTCTCCGACGTCTACGACTCGTCGTACATGTTGTGGTATATTCGCGAGTCCTCCGTTGCCGTCTACGTCTCCAACACGCCCATGATCTGGCCTCTTCTCCGCGAATTCGTCCCCTTTCTCCGCACCGCCGTTACCAGCGCCGGCAGCCGCACTGCCGGTCTCAACTCACGCAGCAGGAACCAGCGCGACCAGGACAGCAACGCGATACTCTCGCACAACCGCAAATCGGGCGTCGAAGCCGACGCCCACGAGCTCAACTACGTCAAGTCTGTCAGCAACGACACCGACCGGACCTCCGACGACGGCGACGACGACCACAGCATGGGACACTCTGGACGCAACGAGTTGCGCTTCCACCAGAGCAATCGTCGTGCCGGCAGCCTCGCGTCCGACGAGTGCGAGCTCAATAGCGCGTTCTGGGGCAAGGGCGACATCCACCAGGAGACGACAATCGAGATCCAGCGCGAGAGTGTGGACCTGGAGAGCCAGACTGGACTGCCGAGAAGCATGAGCTGGGTCAGTAAACCGATGCGCCAGGTGCGGATCGAGGGCGGCGAGAGGAGTTATACTTGAGCGACCTTGAGAAGCACATTGGAAAGCCAACATCGCATGGATTGCATACTTTTATGAATCTATACTATACACCGCGAATCAGAGACGACACGACACGAACATAGAGGCAAAAGTGGCCCGAGGCGTCAAAAAACAATGTTTGCTAAATTTATCGACTGCGATACACGACACATGGCTAAGTCTCGGGCCATACTTCGACATGCCAATCGACTCTCACATGCAGTTATACTCTTATGATACCCCTGGGATAGAAACGACCTGTGTTTATACCACCACGCTGGTGGGATTTATGTTGTTTGTTACGATTACCACGCATGTGTCACGGCTTTATAGATAGGGCAGGATACTGGGGAAAGTCACGAAATGAGATGCAGGCCTGCATTTTCCAGACTGCAGCAAGCAAGCGGATTGCCTGCGCACTATAAACAGCCCAGGTTCCAACAGACCGGGAGGGGAGAGCAAAGCAGTACCTAGCATCACTGGGCCGTGATAGCCAGACGACCGATTCAACACATCTAGAACGCAAATAGACGCAAATAGAGGATAGAGACAGAGACAGCGACAGAGAGAGTGACAGAGAGACAGAGAGACAGATAGAATTGAAAAAAAAAGAGAGACTTGAATCATCAACAGACGTCCCGTGAAACTGGCAAAGGATTCACCCAAAAAAATAGAGTTTTAAAGTTTACGCTACATGTGTCTGACAAGTAATCGTCACACAGCATCATGTCTGTCCCCGGCGACCCGTGGAGGTTCACAGCACGGTCCAGGTGGTGAATCATGGATGGATGGATGGATGGATGCGCGCAGAAATGATCGCCAGGCACAACAACGCAAACACATACATACATATACATACATTTATTGCGCCGCAAGATGGTCGATGGTCCTGCATATATATACGACTAGGAAGGAATAACATATCCTACATATATCCCATGCCAGACCTCTCTCACGAATGAATCATTCCACACTCCACCTCCCCCTCCACCACCACCTCCTCCTATCCTCCCTCCCCCGAGAAGAAAAAAACCATCTCTCCTAACCAATCCCCCAAGCGCAACCCATCAACCTCGTCCGTCCTCCGAGCGTCACGAAACCAGGTACTAACTACCTAGCATCATTCCATCAACCCCGCAGTCGCAGTCGCACTCCTCCTTCCACATTCCGCATCATGCGCCGCGTCCTCCGTGCTCGGTCCTCCACGCGGTGCAGGGACCCGAGCTTGACCTTGGGCTTGAGCTTGGCCTTGACCTTGACGGCGGCACCGCGGGTGCTCTGACGTGCTCGTGCGAGGTTTGGACTAATTAGAGGTACTGCTACTACACTATCCGGTCAAAGAATACCCCCCGACCGGACCCGACCTGATGATCCCTGGAGCTAATTAGACCGCCGGTGAAGCGGCGAATCGGCGAGTCGGCGGGTCGGCGGCTGGAAGAAGAAGGAGGGGAAGAGGCATTACTTGGGACGGCTGGATGGATGGATGGATGGGATGGATGGCGCTTGGGGTACGTACCTACCGTGCGTTCCTGTCCCTCTTAGGTAAGTAGGTATGTAAGTAAGGAAGTAAGGACTGGGTGGATTGTATATCTCGGGTTTGGTGGTTTGGTGGTTTGGTGGGACTTTCTTTTTCGTAGTGTTACATAACGCCAGTCTTGCTGTTATCCATGGCTATGACTGACTACCTACTGGTAATACCATCACGCACGATTCGAAGGGGAGAAGGAGAGAAAGAGCGAGCCCCCCACGCTAAGAGGGACGAGCGGTGCGTGGCGCGCGGACGGGCTCGGCGATGGCGGCGGCGGCGGCGGCGGCTAAGCGAGGTGCTAGTTAGGTATGGATGGTATGGTATTTGAATTTTTGTCAATGGGATGGTAAATTGGACTAGGAAGAAATGCCGGCTTGCTTGCTTGTTGTGGGTCTGCTGGTTTGATGTATGAGCTTGGTTGATTGGAAGGATCGTAATGGTTGATATATACGTGACGACTATGGAATGTACAGCATGTGTGTTTATTGGTGGGATGTATACGCTGTGGTTATATAGCACGGTAGGTGAGGTGTGAGGATATGGGTGAGATGTAGTGATGGATATCCTGTTTGGTTCATTGAAGGGACTTATTTCGGAGGAACTTCTTTGGTACGGAGGAGGGGCTGGTGTTTGGACTTGGTATTAGTACAAACAGTAGTATCTAGTGTTGTCTAACAAGCCAGTCAACTATACTGCCCATCTCCGCATCTGGCCAGGATGATATTCTAGCATTATAGTGTTCCAGACAACTTCTTGCATATACTACTCACCACTAGAGAACAAATTACAGTTCTAGCGTGACTCATGACGACGACGTCAAGACGGATTCTGAAAAGAAAAAAACAGCGCAGATCGTTGTTCATGCCAACTCATGAGTTTAATTGTCACTCAGATGTAGACTAATACCGTTTGCTCCAACGGAATATAAAGACGAGCTTTCCTGCCATCTATCCATCTTGCATCTTGACTGGCGCGTCTTACCTAGGAATTACTTCCCCTGGTCATGGGCTGGAATATTGGAGTAATACGTACATGTAAAAACTGGAATATAGCTATAAGTTTGATATCTCGATGTAAGATGCTACCTCATCCTGGATGGGCATTGGGCATAGAACATGTAAGTATCTGACTGATACTATTACCATGCGATTATTCTGCTACGTTCGTTGTTCAAATAAGTTTCGAGTTTCTTATATAGTCTGATGATACGCACACCTTCGTGACACAATAACTTAACACCTAGATACAAGACGCGGCTGCTCGGGAACATGTTATCTCAGGTGCTAGATTCAGCAGTACTACCTGGAACATAGATAGTTCCGCGATGATCGATGAGATGGATACGGTTCTAGGAGTGATTTCTTTTCTCTTTCTTCTCTACAGGTAAGTGAGAAGGCAGATATAGAATAGAACAACTCCATCTGTACAGGGAACAAAGGCTTGATTTTATTGGAAGCTTCTGATACGAGCTATCTCCTTTCTTCCTTCCTTCCCTGTCCAAGATTGACACATATATACACAACTCATCTTATTCTATGTTCTATGTTCTATGTTCTACCCCTGATGCGTCTCCCTGATCTATTTTCGCAAGGCGACCTATATATAGACCCAGCCCGCTCCCCACGCCGTCGTGGTATCCATATATAACATCCTTCGCCCAAAGACAAGACTGGAAATTTCAGGTATGATGATACTGCTGTTATCCCAGAATATAGTGTCGTAACGCATTTGAGTGGATGCTGTCTTACCTGCCAAACACACCCACGAGAGACCTGTTTGCCGCATGCATGCATGCATACTGAAGATGGGAGATTCCTCGATTGGCGAATAGCCTGGAAATGCAGATTATGTGAGTTTGGCATACTGGAGAAGTGGCAGTTCGCTATGTCGGGGTTGTTGGAGTTGTGACTTTATAGGTATTTCTGTTTGTTTGTTTGTTTGTTTGATCACTGACCTTGCATACATGGTCTTACCTAGCTAATTGGCTCCTAAGTGTTATAGTTTTCAGAGTCGTGGTATAGATGTCTGGCCGCGTCTCTCTAGCATAAAGCGCAGCTTCTCACTAGCATCCGCTCTCCAAAAACATAACAATTACTGGTTCTTCATCTTGCCTGTTGTCTGTTGCCTATCATTATGGAGGGTAAGATATACATCGCAGTGTCTTCTCTCCACAGCAGTTCTATCAACGCGGATATACGACGCAAACGCATCTGTTCATGTCGTCTTCATCGCTTAGAGATATGATATCCAAAGGAGTTAGTTAGCAAATATGATGATAACGTATAAGACGGCGCAGTATCAGGCCGAAAATATCCATTCATGGCTACGAACAGTCTAAGGTCCGATAAGTGAGCAGAGAAGGCGTCTTACGCCTACTTTCGAGAATTACCCTACTACCTATCCATCCATAGCAAAAACCTCGCGAACATGTGCATAGCCTCAAAATCTCACAAGCAATATACCCAACTTCCCCTACCCACACGAAGTTGCCATATGCTTACTGTCTATTTACCCAACTGCCTCAGCATTCTAAAAAACAGTCCGCAGTCAAGACATCATCCACAGCATTTTGGACGTTACAACTCCCCCTTCTAATAATCAACCTCATCATCCTAGACGCCACGAACGAGGAAACTGAGATCTGATCTGACGTGGTTCAAGAAAATGGAAAACCAGATCGGTTTGTCGACCGAATGGAGTTTTTGAGTGAGAGGAGATAGTTAGTCAAGTTATTCTAAATTCAGGGCTTTTCGTGTATGTCTGGCTGGTCCTCCTGAGGGCGGCGCATGCCTGTATAAGCAACAGTAGCAGCAGTAGCAGCAACAGCAACAGTAACAGCCAACGTGTAAACATAGCTTTATAGACCGACAATGATCACCCCGAGGCAGGTCTCCGAGCACGCATTGGACAAATGCCAGCTCGTTACACACCGTCCTAGAGACTCTCCCAACAGATATGGATCCCGAATCCTCCACATGAGACCTCAAGTGTCTATGAGCTAATATGCTGCGTGGGTAGGTCTAGGCGGGATAGGTCTGCTACGTACCTGCTACGTGTGCGAGCTTTGCGCCGATTTTGGTTTATGACGAGCCAAGGCGTTGACGATGTGTAATACACGCATGTTATCACCGCGGCGCGCTTTGTGTGGAAGAGACGGCTTGAATGCATGTATGTGCTGCAGAAAGCCATGTTCGAAAGATGATGCATTGTCGCTCAGGACGACAGTGAATTGTGCAGTGCAGGAACTTGTCTGTACGTACGTAGAACATATCACGAAGACCTGTAGGGCTTGTGAAGAACTACGAGTGCACAAAAGATGATCAGATCAGGCTGCAGCGACATAGGCACAGACGTAAAGGTAAGACTATAAGGCAGTGGTAGCCCATCAGTCAAGCTCGATCATCGCCTTAACCTGAGGCATTGTAACTCACGTCGGGTGATGTGAGCTCGTTCAAAACTAGGGTCTAGAGGGAGAATATGTATTCGGTGACATAATTCTAACAGTGATACATGGGCCAGACGATGCGTTTGTAAAGCATCGACATGACCACAATTCCTTAAGAGAGGGGACCCACGGGGTCTTCCTCGATAACAAGATACATACAAGAAGATGTTATTCAAGGAGAGAGCAAACAGCAGAGCGCTGATTGCGAGAAAATAATCATGATTCATAACACGAGAACACGTCATGCGTCTGTAATTACTCTGCTCAACGCTCAAAGCCAATCAACATCATACACCCAAAGTAGTTGCAACACCCAGCGCTTGGTTGTTGTATACACAAGAGCCACCCATAATGTTGAAAAGAAAGATAATGAGAAGTCTCATTACACAACGCGGATGTGAGAAAGAAAAACGAATCAAACCTTGAATTTGCGGTATCGACGAGTCGATACACGCGAACATATCATTGCAATGAGACGACAATATCACACTTGCACGTTCAGGGACCGACTGCATCATTTACAGTCGTGTTCCACAAACGTGAAAACGGACATTGACGTGTGAAAGGAAAGCTTTGCGGGGGAGGGCGGAGGGGGAGTTACTGCAGTAGTGATGATACTATTGCGGGTTGTTGGCGAATAATGTCGGGTTGTAATGCGCGTTGCCGAAGTCGAATGCAGATGAGTAGTCTAGGGTCTGATATGCAGTGGTGTAATCATATGCAGAATAGTCGCCCATAAGCGACGACGACGGGTCGAATTGGGGCTGATACAATTCTGGGGTGACAAGTGCAGTCGACGCCTGTATTGACGTGGTAGGAACCGAGGCAGATGATGGTAGTTGAGCAGTCGCATATTGTGGCACACCATGCTCGTCGACGATGTGGGAATGAGTGAAGTTGTACGGCACATCGCACGGGGACTGAGCTTCTTGGGTGTCGACGACGTCTCCATCGCTATTCGAAAATAAGGCGTCATTCGACACATGTACTTCGATCTCTTTCATCCAATGCTGCTTGAGATAGTCCATCGGCGGATCGTCACCACCGCCCTTACCACCACGCTTTTCAGAATCATGCTTGCCTTTGCGGCCACGTTTGCGTGGGTGGAAATGGGCGCGGCGGAGGTGAGCAGCGGCATTATAATACGCACCATACTGCTTTCTATTGCGGCACTGCTTGCAGTTGGCGAGGAAGCGCTTGCCTTCTGAAGCATCGACAGTCACCCATACTTTTTTCACTGTCGCGTGCTTACGATCAACGTGCCTCCGAAGCTCATGCTCGCCACGGAACCCGTCAGGGTATTCATTGCAGTGGGGACATAGAGTCTTCGGGTGTTGAGGACGAATGTACGGAGCCTTCGTGATCTGAGCAACGTCTTTGGAAGAACCGTCTTGAGACTTGATGCGAACCATCTTGGTCTGACATGAAGCACGTGACGCAGCAGTTTCGGTAGCACTTTTAGGTGCTATCGGACGTGCTGCGGAGGCAAGAACCTCTTGCTTACGTTGTGAGCAGCGCGATTGTGTAGAGACAGCGCTCTGATACGATGTCGACCTTTGCATCTCCTCCACTAGGTCCGACTGAGTGACTGATTGAGAGTATGGTGCTTCTTGGACACCATACGAAGACAACAAAGACTGTGGTTGATCCACCGCAGAAACAAAAACAGGAGAAGTAATGAAATTAGAGTTTGAGCTCTCAAACTTTACATGATGGGACTCAGGAAATAGAGAAGACTCTCTAGTACACACGTTAGAGCATGCAGAAACATTGGAATCAACACGAAGCATTTCAAAGGGAGTACTATTGTACGAAGTACCAGCAGAACTGTTTTCACAACTCAGTTGACTTTCCATAGCAGAGCTGGTAGGAGTGTCAATGCTACTTGCCGATTCCGTAGGAGAGGTTCCTCCATAGTGGAAATCGGGTTGGCCGAAGGATAGCTGAACCGCATCGGTAGTATAGTCGTCGACAGGACTGCTGATATATTGTTGGCGCGGGAGGAGGGAATCAGTGAAGTTTCGCTGAACGAAGGCCCCAGGCGAGTAAATATGCATATTCGGCGAGTTTGGGTTGGAGGCACCGTCAGATTTCGGCAAGTCGTTGGTAGGGCTCAATGTGTAGTACGAGTCGGTCCAGTCCAAGGATACATCAGTTTTGGGAGCATTCTGACCAAATGTTGAGGCAGACGCATCGGCGAAATTGGTGTAGATGTCGCCGCAAAAGCTTTCGGCTGGAGCAGATTGCGAGGAGGCGTTCATATTACGATCTAGGGCTGTCGAGGTGTAACCCTAGCAGAGGTTAGAGAGATGGGAACGGTGAGGACCAAAAAACAGAGCCATACAGGGACATGTCGGGTGGCGATGGGACTTCCGTAGGATATACTCCGAGGGACGTGTGTGGTGGGCTGAGGATCGTCGAAGTGTTTGAGTTCGGAGAAAAGTTCTTGTTTGCGTTGGGACCAACGCATCTGGAATTCTTCCTCGGATGGGCACTGATTCCGGACGGCCTTCATTTCCTCGAGAAGGACATTCTGAAAGGTAGCGTCAGTGGTCGAGGGGTGCATGATGGTATTGCTCGCCATTAGTCGATCGAGTGTTGAGATGTTGTGGGGTAACAAGTGTATCGAGTAGCAATATTGATAGCCTGGTGATGAACAAGGCTGCAGACACACGAAGATGATCAGCAAACACGCGAGGAGACGATCACGACTACAGGAAGATAGAGTGGGAGCTCATCCAGAAGCACATACCTAGTAAATGCGGAGAAGGTTGTGAAGAAGTAAAGGAGGTTCTGAATGAAGCTGCGAATGAGTGACGCAGGAAAGCTAGGGCGAGCGGGAAATCGGGAGCAAAGGAGGATGGGGAAGGGCGGGCCTTTTGAGCACGAGAGAGTGAGGGAAGTCCGACTGCGGAGACTCTGACTGCCACGTCAGGCGAGCACGCACACAAGGAAAAACTGACCAGGGCCCCAGGCAGCATTCAGGCAGGGATAATTACAGTACTGTACCTACCCGCTCGCTACTGCAGTAATCAATACCGGGTATCAGGTATTCTATCCCACAACTTTCACACTTCACACATAAACACCAGCCAACCACCGTTCATCCACCAGTCACTCCATCACCATCTCACAACCCAATCATGCTCATGATCCCAGACTTGCAACTCAATCTATCGACTCGCCGGCTGCAGGCTTTGTTTCCTATTGGCTGCCCCATTCCTTTTTCCGGGCGCTGGCTGACTCTAATCGTAGCGTCTCGGCTGATCAGCTCGTCGATCCCTCCACTGTCGTAATCCGCTTTTCCTCTTTCTCTCTCCCACCATGACACGGACAGGGCACAAGAACAATTACGAAATGCCTTGGACTGGTTCCTTTTCTCGCACGTTATCGTAGCCTAGAACCTATACTGAGTATACTCACAAAGTGGTGGAGATATTAGCCATTGGAGGATGTAAAACACCACGCCCCTCCACGTCCTCCCCTTCCGACAGGGCAGATCCATAGCCCTTGCATTCCTCCGACGCGCGATTTTGACGCTGGAGTCTGCCATCCAACTGCCACCCTCCGCAATAGTCATCGTGCATTTATGCTGCATTACATAACCCTCGCTCGCACCACCCGTCATGTCGTCGTTTCCAGACCGGTCTGCTACAATACTTGCAACGGTGGCTCGCCTCCAAAGCTTTGGCTAGCACTCAAGAGATGATGACTTGGTCTGGCCCGTACCCCATGCCATCATGGCGCGAGACTAAACCACCTCCTTGACCGGCAATCAACCTTCCGCAATCCTTCCATGTCTATGGGGCTGGAGAGCAAGGAGCATAATAGCACGAAGTACATCACGTCTCACATGGAACGCACCCACCGGGTCAGCCCAAAGAAGGCAACCGCATCATTTCGTATGCAAGCTTTGTCTTATTTGTCCAAGCCACACCTCTCTCGTATTACTCCTCCACTTGGCAATAACCTCATCCCGGTGAAATGATGGCTTGCTTATCGCAATCTATTTCGCCTTCTATCCTGGTCGTCTAGGTCGCTCCAACTGACCGTGGCGCCTCAGCTTGCTGGGTATGTTCCGAGTTTCATCGTGTTGCCTGTTTATCCTGAACATGCCTCGTCATGACTCCGCCTCCAACACCACCTGTCCAAAATTCGAATTTAACCAATCCCTGGTCTTGCAAGTCTTGATATTACAGTACGAGGCTGCCTTCGTATACCGTATATCAGGTGCCCATGTTTGGCACTAGGATCTCTTTTTTGTCTTGACTGTCACGAAAGCGATGCCTTGTCTTCTCTACGCTCTCTCGTCAAAATACTGTAACTTTAACCGCGCGCCTTCTTAGACCTGTCCATCTTCCATAAAGTCCTCATTAAAGTCGTCAAATTGGGCCGGATACGGCACTCCGCTGTAGCCACGCCAAGGCGTCAAACAATCCTGCCCCAGTATCTTTCTCCAGTGCCATGTACTGAGCCGTTCTGTCGCAGTCTCTCCATATTCTGATGTGGAGTACGTAGTCATTGTCTTTCCATACGTGTAGTTGCTCATCGACGAGCAGTAGGGTCTTAGCGGCTGATGACGCTTATGATCGTCCTCCCAGAACCTGTCGACGTCAGTATCTTTGCCGAAGATATCGTTGACTTCTCGCTGCAACATGTGCGCAACATGATTTTCCAACTCGACGATTTCGTCGTCGGTGATCTCGGGTGTCTCGGTTGATGGTGGCGACGGCTCTTGTCTTGTTGCAGTACAGCATTTGGTCATCCACACAAGGCTTGAGTCGTTCTCCAGGGCTGACATCTGCTCCGATGTTCGCTTCATATTGGAAGCCTTGGAAGTAATTGCTACAGTTCTCTCCAGTTCAGGTGATGTGCTGCTCACAGCAGGAGAATACCCAGCGCTAGCATCAGATTTCCTAACAGTCCGACAAGGTGAGTTCGATCTCGGAGAGTCGTATAATCTCGTGTTAGGTGGTCCCTCCACCAGCTGTGCGGAACTCCCGCCATTGAGTCCCGATGTTGTACTATCAGGCCTGTCCTCATGCTTCGACTCTTTCGCGCTTTTTAGAACTTGGCGACGGTCTCGCGATTGTCGTTTGTCTCCACCATATTCCGATCCCACACGTGTCTGCGGGAACTCTTTCTCAGACCTTGTTGGTGACGGCGGCATGTCAGGCATCGAGGACAGTGTGGTGATTGAGGTTGCATAAGATCTGGCAGATTCTGACGAAGACATGGAATCAGAGTGCTGCTTGTTCTTTGTCTCGCCACCTTTGTCCTTGTGTGGACTATGTCCTTTCGGCAACATCGGCATTGTTGACGAATGTACCAAGACTGGGATTGTGAAAGGTTTCATGGTCGCATAATCCGACGTTGCAACCGATCCAACGTCCTCTGTTTGCTCTGTCTCCATCTCTTTCTCTTCCAGTGGACTCACACACCTCGACGTACCCGTTGTATTCGGCGTCGATGGTGATCTCGATGTCCGCGCGAGACGAGATCTTGTGCCAGTCGACGACACCGACGAAGGATTCTCTCCCTTCTTCATATCCGTCCCTACCTCCTTCCTCGAACTCTTTCTCTCACGCCCAAACAGATCCGTAAACGACCACTCCCCGGCCGTCGAAACAGAAGCAAGCGAATGTCTCCAACTCCTCCCCGTGGTCGACCCCGAGCTCCGCGTGCCCTGCGTCTCCGTCGACGGCCTCACCATCTGGCACTCCATAACCGCGCTTGTCCTCCCACTCGTTGCGGCATTCGCAGGATCATGAAAGGAATCGATCCGGACCGCTCTCGGAGGCTCACTCTTCACCTTTCGCGCAGCCGCTCTGGCCTTTGCAGCTGCTTTCGCCGCCTTCGCCTCGCTCGCAAGTCTGGCTCGCTCGCGCGCCAGGAGATGGAGGTCGCTCTCGAACGTGGACATTTGTGGTGGTGGTGGTGGTGGCGGACCGGGCAGTCGTACAAGCTATGTGACACGACGACAGAAACAACGAGAAAGAATCCCACACCTTCGTTTTCGGGGCGTTTCGGCTGTGCTTGTGTCAAGGATTGAGTGGCGGGAGATGGTGGATTTTCGCTTTGTTCATATAGCTTGTATATTCAACTCAAGGGCATGCATGCTTTTGTAAAAGAGATTTTTCGAACGCAATGTTGCTTGCTTGCCTGCTAGAGGAAAGCAGTGGTCGTTTGTACCCCCAAGTGTTGCTGAGATGCAATAGAATATCTCACTACGCTGTGCCCGGATTGAATGGCTGCATTCCACATAATCGTTTGCAGAACGAACGAGAGAGGCAGGCGCAGGAAGGGAGGGAAGGAGGGAAGGAATCCCCAAAAGAAAGAACGAAGAGACAAATTCGTTTGCGGACAGACAGACAGACAGACAGAATGACTGACAAGACGCCGCAAAAAAAAGTGTTGCAATCCTGCAGGTGGCTGGATGCGGTTCGTTGTGTCACCATGATTTAAATGCCTGTGTCTGTTTTGTCTTGTGTTGTCTGTCCCGTGTAGTTTGTCCGTGTGTGTGTGTCTCTCTCTCTATGTGTGTCCTGTGTCTGTAGTTTTGCGCAGGGGAGGGAATGTTGAGCGTTCGTTCGTTCGTTCGAGCGTGGCCGGCTGGCCCCTTGCTTCGTTTCCCTTTTGTCCGGCAAACTAATCAGAACTATGCGGTTTGTTCCACATACAACATACACATACACATACTCGCTGCTCTCGCGCGCTCGCTAGCCATTCGTACATATAGACAGGACAAAGCCCGTCTCATCTCATCTCATCTCATCTCATCTCGTCCCATTCATCTCCCAAATTCCGAATCCGAAATCATAAACATGCAAAAACCCTTTCCCTTGATGATACTGTCCAAGACTACATAAAACACTTTTTTGACCCCCCTTCCCCCCCAAAAAAAAAGAAAAAAAATTGAACATGAAAAATGATGGCTAATTAGTTTTCTTTGGGGGAAGGTTTCTTCTTTCATGACACTGGTTTGAGAGTGATAGAGGAACGGGTCTTTTTGGAATGGATGCGGATTATCTGTTCAGATCATTTGAAGGTGGTAGACTGCGCTATGGAGGATGTGTGAAGGGTCTCATTTCTTCAACTCAGGCCAGTCGAGGACTTTCGCTGTGTGATATATAGATGATACGATATTCTGAGAGTCGCGAGGTAAATGCTTTCAGTAACCGCGACGGTCAACCTAGGTCGGGCCTCCGCATACACTGTCCCGGAAGCTGTCGCATCGTCAATTAGCGATAGCTTCTTTACCAGCTTCCTTCAACCCTCCTGCACTGCAAAACTTCACGAGCAAAGCACACCATCACAAAGCAACCACGCTTGTCAACGATTCATTACATTTATTAGAAATTAACGAGTCCCAAATCCTGCTTCCGTGATGAACACACAAACACCGTGCAGGCACATGCTACTCGGAAAGCGTCAAGCCTTTCAGAACACACATGTCTCGCGGCACTCGCAATTTCCCACCATCGCCCATAAAAAGTTTCACGCGTGTGAAAAGCGACCATGAGGGTCGTGGTTCTCGCATTGGTTAGAGAACCGGGGTATCTCGAAGCGCTCGTATGAAAGTTCGTATCCAATGGTTCCCACCGTCAGTTCATTCACAGTCCGTCGTCCTCCGACCGTGGGGTATCACCGTTAAGAAGATGCGTCCCGAGTCTCCGTGAGATAGAGAGAGTGAGACAGAGAGCAACATAATACAAAGCCGCAGTAGATAGAAGGAAATGAACGAAACGCAACAAAACGAAACGAAAGAGATGTCTCACTGGTCCTTTCAAAGCCGTCGTACCCATGTTCTGTGACAAGGGCAAAGTAGAATGGAGATTTACGATCTTGACGTTGACGCGTCGGATAATCGTTATAACGGTAGAAGGGTAGAGGCCAAAGTGAGATCAGTGCAGCTTCCATACTAGACAGTAGGACTAAGTGATGATATAGCATGGCCTAGGCGTTGACAATTTGATATGGTGTCTTGCCCCGAAACAATCATGCCCTGGAGATCTTCATAACGCAAGTCTGCGATGGTAAGCTATCGGCACCGAGAAGAGGCGGTGTGGTAGCTGTTGTAACGCTACTGAAAGCTCAGCGAGGACAGCTTGCGTAACGTTTGAATCTACCGTGCCCAAGTTCCAACATGCGAGAGCGAAAGAAGCGTCTTAAACTGTCACCAAGAGTCGGGCACCAGTAAAAGTCTCGAGCAATGACCTGACCGTTACGGTGTCTGCGAATCGTGTCGATGGACCTTCGCCGCTTCAGAAGTGGATGTGGATGTTGCGCAAAGTCGCGTACAGCTGGAGCATGGTATTCCTCCGAGTCTTCCGGCGCATATGAGTTTTTGCGGTTGGTCCTCGCGTCCTCGGTGAATTCGTTTATTTCGCCACCATCCATAAAATCGCACACAACTGGGCGAATCTCAGAGTGCTCCGCCGCAGACTGCATACGCGTATCAGCGTTGGCCGATACAATCACCGGAAAGACCGTGATACCAGTGGCCAGTGACAATCTTGGCTCGGCAGGTAAAGACTTGTACGTATGATTCTCTGACCCACGCGTTGCGGACGTCGTGCAGCGCCGCAGTGTAGTAGGCAAGCTACGTGCGACCTTTTCCTTGCGAGGAGAGGGGTTCATAAGCTCCTTCAGACGCGTATATGAGTCTGACGGCCTCAGAAAATCCTTCCCCCCATCAATGAGAGAAAGCGGAGGAGAGTCTTCGTCTGAGCAGGAGCTCGTTGAACTGCGACCATTCCTTGCTACGTTCATGATCTGTAACGCAGTTGAGGCACATGAGCGAAGGGAGCTTGCTGGGGAAAGACCACCTGTTATTCGTTTCAATGCGTGTGCTGTGCGTGACTGCGAAGGACTGCTTGAAATGCTTGATGTAGATATAGCTAGTGGTTTTTTCTGTGGCGACCAGAACACACTCATTGCGGACTCAGCAGAGGACTCAGAATCGCCGGCTTGCATATCACATTGGTCCATGAGATCCTGCAAGACCTCATCTGCAGAGTCGACCTCATCGTCTGCGTCGCAGACCTTTGATTCGATAGGTGCGAGAGTAGCTGTCGGTATACTTGAAAGTCGACTTTTTTTGAAAGCGCCTGAACCACTAACCGGAGGACAAGGGCCACGCTGGTTTGATCCGGCAAGGAGAGTTTCTTGTGCAATCGCTTCCTCGGTAATGATCTCCAAGGGACTGTCCGGTAAGATAGCTGTGCAAGCTTCCTCGAACTCAGCCTCTGAGCGAACCAAAGCTCTTGCAGTGGAGAAATCAAGATCACGCAGATGCTGAGGTCCACTGGCGACGGCAATGGTATCAGATGAAGACACCGATGTATGGTCGAGCTCTGTTATGTTGGCCTGACTTGCGAGTCTATATTGCTGACGTCTGCGTGGCAAAACACATTGAGTTGTAATTCGTCTTTGAAGTGGTGGAGCAGCGTTTCGCAAACCTTGCTGTCTTCTAGGGTCTTGTCCAAAAACCTGGCGTCCTCCTTGGGGTCCCCTAGAAGGTCGAGGTGTGCCACGCGAGTTTAGTTGATGGGCAGCAGCAGCAGCTTGCTTCAGCTGTTGGAAATGCGCCACACTCGTGACACTGGACAATGAATGCGGAGCCACATTGGGTGGTGCGCCTGTAGGAGGCAATCTAATACGCGTCCTAACGTTGGCAGTCCTCTTCTTCTCCTGCTCTTCCATCTCGATCAGCTTGACTGACAAGGCAGTATCGTGAATTATGAATTTTTCAAGCCTGCCTTTAGGCTCGTTACTTATGCCAGGCATATAACGGTGGTGCGAGCCAGTCGGGGCATCGCTCACTGCTGGAAGAATGTGAGGCTCCCTGCTCCTGTCACTGCAAGAGGGAAAGATACGCCAGGTCTTCAAGTTTTGATGCATAGGTGGGCCAAGGAAGTCCTCCACACGTGGCAGTGGTCCAGGATATTCGCGAGTCGTCGGTGCTTTAGCAGGTTTTGGGGGTTCCTCAGTGACCTCCGGTTCTGAGCTCTCAGGCAGCTTTAGCCAGTCGCAATTGGCGCGGTATGTGATAGGCCATTTCACAGTTGCTTTCATCAGCGAGTCAAGCTCGTCTACAGTGAGAACGATGTTGAAACCACTGTTCGGGAAGGTCAGCTTAATACCATGTATGAGGCAAGGTGTGTGATACACTTCACCGCTGTTAGGGTCTATAACTTGTTAGCAACAGTCTGAACCCTAAGAGTGTGATGACTTACTCCATTCGATCGTAGAGTATCGTCGGTTGTACTATTATCACGCCAATTAATAATGGTCATGAAGACCAAGGTGGTGCGGACTCACAGCTTGTCGAACAGCCAGTAGAGACTCTTTCTCATCAAGAAGCGTAAGTGAGTCTTGTCCGGGTGGGATTGTCCATGTGATGCGTACATCGTGACATTGACTTTCTTCCAATGCTTTGGCATATTGAACCCTTGCAGTCTTGATCTTCTGGCGCATCAGTGACTCGGGGTGACAGCCAAGAATGTAATTTGGGTAGTGGCCACATGCTGGTTGAGTGCCTATACGATACGGTGGCAGTTCAGGCGCAGGACATGGTTTGCCGATGTGACGTGCGAACCATGAAATAAGCTCGTCGTTGTCTTTCTTGTTGCAGATGATTTGAGTGAGGTGGAAGGATGCTGGCTCATGCAACAGCTGGATGACCTGCTGCACGCAGTCCACGAGAATTTCTCTATCAGGATAACTCCTGCTGACGTGTTAGCAGGTTGGCAGGTTTGCAGGTTGGCAGGTTGCCGGTTGCGAGAGCAGCGTACCCGCGATACTTCGGCTCATCTTCTTCCATGTCTGTTGGAGGTAAAGACATTTAGCTGGACATGCCAATTGCGCAGAGGCTAAACAAAGAGCGGTAGAAGGGAAGAGTAGATTGAAACGTCAAAGATGAGAGGAGATATTGCTTGGACAAAACGCAAAACGTTGGTCAGTTGCTGAGAGAAGAAAGATGGCGGGGAGGCGGAGGCGGGCAGCAAACAGGCGTGAGTTTGGTGAAGGTAGGTCAACAACACAGAGGTGTCGGCGCGAGGGCGGATGGGCATGACCGTCGAACGAGTTTTGACAACGCGGCGACGTCAAGTGAACCAGGACGCGCGAATGGAGCGCAATGAAGGAAGTGAATTGGACATGGACATGGACATGTCACCGCCAGCGGTTTGAAGGGACCAAGAATGGCAGCGTATGCAATGAGCAGCGGACAAACAGCGTGATGGATGCACGTTTGACTCGACTATACGCTGTGGAGGAGAGATGAAAAGCGAACACTGTGACATAGGAGAGCGCGGCGAACAAGAAGAAGAAGAAGAAGAAGAAGAAGAAGAAGAAGCAGAAGAAGACTGGAAGGGAGCTGAAGCTGAAGTGGGAATATCTACGACTACTACATAGACACAAATACTGAGGGCGCCGCCATGGATACGAATGTTGGAAGAAGAGAGCGACCAGTGAATGTCATGTCTGCGACTTCTTGTGAACAAAGACTTCAGTCCATGTCAGATCTTAGTCTTCTTCTTCTTACTTTTGGGCAGCACGATGGAGAGAATGAAGACAGCGACTACCGACGAGAAAGTGTCTTGTACGACGATGCTGTTCTACCAGCGAGAAGCACTGCAAGCCGCGGGCGGGGACATTTGGAGTTGTTGTCGCACCAGACGGAGAAGAAAGGGAAAGGCCCACGATCTATCAACTTGCAGTGTCAGACTGGAACATACAGGTGGCTGCGTGTTCTGCGTGTTGCAATGGCACACAAGATACACGATTTCTATAGAGCCTTCAAGTATGCGGTTTTGGGATGGAGTTTCTGGTGTTTGTCGAAGCTCACGCGAAGTGAATGACGTTGCACGCGAGTCATTCGCAGAGCTAGGGTGTGCTGGTCCGTGCACGTGGCCCCTTCCGAGTGTAGCTAGTCAGGTGCGCTTTAGTGATACTCCGAAGTTCAACCATAGCCGGTTGAACTCCGGAGTATACTAGTAGGTACGTATCTATACAGACGCGTCTTACGTCATCCGCATTCAAATACAACAACAGCCAGGGCGTACTCCAAGCAAGCTCAGAGACAGCTCTGTTTTGCGCTTAAGAGCTGTTACATCGTTATGTACTACTATACGTGCACTTGATCAGACAGCCGTCTCAGATTGTGGGCCCCCTTTTGAACCCCAATACTAGGGCGTGTTGTGACATTGTTCATTTGAGATATTGAGATACGCAAAGCCCAATAAATACCCCCATGCCACTTATCTGCTCACTTGTTCACGATACAGGAATGTCCTATACCATGGCTTCTTTTCATGGGCATCATTGACAAGATTTGGACTTACCTACCCAAGAGCATAGTATCAGTGTATTAGGGAGCGGTGAGAGACAATAGTTCACGTCCACAAAGATATTGATTCACTTGACCTACCCGCCCCTCATCTTGCTCACCAAACCTGTAATCTTGTTTCCACGGCAATACACCGGACGGAAGCCTAGCTATAAAAACTCTGTTTCTCCCCCCCTTCACTTCTGGCCTCCTCTTCCTCCTTACTCTTCACCTTCATTGCCGATTGTGCATGGTTTCTTGACTCGAGCATGAGATAACTTCACAATGCCTGACCTCAAGCAGTTGCATTGCCATCTCGAGCTCTCCGATCCAAAGGGCCCGAAGACGGTCTTGCGTGAGTTCAACACCACCTACGCTGACGGCGCTGTCAACACTTTCATCGCTGTGCCCGAGAAACCGGAGCCTTTCTGCATCAAGTTCTGTTCTAATGGATACATTGCCACCGGTATCGCTGCCTTTGTCTTCATCGATGGCGAATATCAATGCAACCGCGTGCGTCAGGGTCTGATTGCTCCAGCTAAGGGTGTCTCACCCGTTAGCACTGACGTGCACTTCATCTTTCGTGGACAGGAACTTCCAGAGGGTCGTACTTTCAAGACGAGATGGTGGAAATTTGAGGCGCTCAACATTGGTACGTTCCTGATACATTATTCACAATGACCTATCACTGATCATCACAGGAGCTGCTGACGCAACGAATGCGCCCCCCAACATCGACGCCATGGGCACCATCACGGTTATGGTTTTGAGATGCAAGCCAGACCCAAAAGTTGATTTCGCCAATATTCCGAAATTGATAACCTCACGTGAAATTCCTCTGAGAACTAAAACTGCTGCGACCAAAACCAAGGTGTCCTCAACTCAAGCAAACGACGATAACAGTAGCGTAGGAGGGCTTGGTGGCCTTTTCGATGGGCCTTCTGATGATTATTTTCGAACGTCGTCGCGTGGCGACGATGGAAGACGTAGGTCCCTAACATACCACATATGCCTCCTCATTCATTCCACACCGCATTTACATGAGCTATTCCTCTAACACTACTCGGACAGGCAAGTCTCGACGCAGCGAGCGAGATACCCAGGACCAATGGTACAGTGACGATCGCGATGAAATTGAGCCATCAAAAGGTCCACATGTTTCCAAAGGCCGCAATAGGGCGGGCCCAGAGCGCCTCAGAGAGATCTTTCGCTCGCCAGATCGTGATCCCTCTTCGAAAAGCCCTTCTCGAAGCTCTCAGCGTGACTACTCCCAGTCTCATCCGCGCCGTCATAGCAGTCATTCAAAGGCTTCAGAGCATTCACCTAAGCACGAACGCCGTCGTTCTAAGCATTTGGCTTTCGATGGCACTGCTTCAAGCGAGGGAGGAAACAGCTGGACACAAGCGCCCACGACAAAAAACTCTGAAAACCGACCTAGTTCGTATCGTGCTGTCGGTTTTGAAGATGAAATAGGAGCTAAACCACATACAGTGAAGCACTATGATCCCATTGGCGATCGCATGGGAATATGGAGCCCGAGATCTAGCGATTCATATGCCAGCAAGACAGGACTGAAGACCCACGCAGCGAAGCATAGTGGTAAAGCAAAGGACGGCTTTGACAGTGATGTGAGCTTCATTCCTTCCATAGATGGCTTGCAATCGCGTCATTGAATAAATGCTCCGCAATAGCTCCCACTCTATTCTTGAGAGTAATACCTAATGTTCTGTTATAGTCATCCTCAACTACCACTGTCGGTGTCAATGAAGCTTCCCGCCGTGCTCGAATGCGCGAAACGCCTACCGAAGATTGGCCTTCCTCCATCCCTGAGAGTGAAGAAGATACCTATCCAGGTGCGCTACAAGCAGGTCTCAACATGGCCAATCCTGATCACTGGGAAATCCTTGAAGAGAGAGCCACTAGAAGCGGACGCTTCACTCACCCATCTCACGCTATCTCTGCAGCTCGACGAGGCCTAAAGGACTCTAAGTGGGACGAAGAAGAGGACAGTGTTGTTGTTGGTGGTGGTAGCGGTGGCAAAGGTAAAGAGTCCAGCTCGAAAGTCGACAAACCCCGTAATTACAGCGGCCCAGCTTTTGGAAAAGACAGTAGCTGTGATACGAAATGGGTTCCTAAGAACAGTATCTCAAGCGGAAGCACTCCTCAGAACGATGGCAGTTGGGGCAGCAAACCCGGCAGCTCTCAGATCGCATGGAGCAAGAAAGCCAACAGTATCGCCAAGTGGACCGAAAGCATACACCCCGACGAATCGGCAAGCAACTCAGGAAAACGCTCGCATACCAGTACTCCTCCGGGTTCTCAGGATGGTCCGAGTAACAATCGTGGCAGTCAGTCTGGTAGCACTCGCAGCAAGAATCCCGGTGGGTCTCAGACCAGCCATGCGAGACAGAATCGAACCACCAACGACACAGCCTGTGACCCAATCGGACAAGGTCAGACTCGAGGTACTAGCCAGCACCAACGTACCTCCCTTCTAGGCAAACCTGCAAGCAACAATGGTAGTCGCAATTCAAGGAACAGTGCTCAGGGTAAAAACACGAAGCTACCAGCGGGGAACAATGCTTCCAATCAAACCCAGTCCGCTAGCAACGCAGTGGAAGGTACAGGCGTTCAGTCTAAAGACAACAACAGCTCGAACTGGAACAACGGGAATGACCAAGGTTTCAGTCCGGATCAGGGCAATACTTCAGGCTGGGACACCAGTAACGACAACCAGAATGCCTCAACAGGTCAAACCCAAAGCAACGCCAACTGGAACGACAACAGCAATACTCCTGTAGACCAGAACCAAGCCTCCAACTGGCAGGATTCTGCCGATGCTTCCGGAGACCAAACCCAGAACAACTGGGACAGCAGCAACACCACTCCAGCGATCCCAACTCAAGGAGACTCCAACTGGGACAACAGTGGAGCCACCTCAGCCGATCAGAACCAGGGAAACGCAGGTTTTACCAACGACGAAAACAGTCAAACCAACAACAACCAAGGCGACCAAGAATGGAACGCCAACGCTGAACCCGCAGCAGATCAAACCCAGGGTGACGCAAACTGGGTCCAGAGCGAAGACAACGCAGCACAAGTCTGGGACAACAGCAACAACGACAACAACACCACCAGCCAAGCATCCACCGTCGTCCCCAGCACAAACGACTGCACCCACCCCTCCTTCATCCCACCCTGGACCACCTCAACCTGGCACCCACGCCCCAGCCCCCCTCTCCACCCCAAGCTCCACCACTCGGCACCAGAAGTGCCCCTGTACACCGTCGCCGCCGCCACCGTCGCCGCAAAATCCGTGGACACCCAGGTCCGCCACGGCCCGCTGCGCGCCTGGCCCTCCGAGACCGCGCGTCCGGAGTACATGGACACGCCGGCGCGGCCGTACGCCGTGTTCACGTTCCAGTATCGCAGCAGGGCGATGCTGGAGGGAGTCCTGGGGAGGAAGCTGGAGGAGAGTGCGGGGGAGAAGAGGGAGAGGCTCATGCGGATGAGCAAGGAGGAGGTTGTGGCTGAGTTGATGGGGGCGTAGGGGGGAGGGGGGTTGTGGCAGGTTGGCCAGGGGGGAGTGGGCGTTGGTAGTAGGGCTTTGTGATTTGCCGACGCGGTGGTCGAATGGGAGTGGTTCTTGATTGTGTGCTGTGTGCGTGTGCTGTGATGCTGGTGATGTGATGTGCGTGCTGTGATCTTGAGTGTGTGGTGGATGTGTGGTGTTGAGACGGTGGATGCTGGCTTTGAGTATTCCACAAATCACGGTTCTGCCTAGGGCCTAGGTAAGGAAAACACATAGGCATTGGATGATCAGATAACCAAACACACTTACCCAGGATAATCTATGAGCAGAGATCACACAACAACAACATTCTTGTCCGCCTGGACAGACAATTATGGAATCCACATGAGACAAGAAAGAGACACGACGCCAATTCACACGTGGTAATATACATAGACATCAAAGCAAATAGTAGTCCTCCCTAGTTCAGAGATACCAAAACGCCATAGATAGTAGGCTTTATTCCAAATCTACCTGGCCAAAGACCATAAATTAAACATAGCCAGAACGATAGCACGGTGTTCCGCCTGTGGAATGTCGATATTTTCTGGATATCAAGAACAACAGAATATGGGTTCTACCAGTGGTATATCGATACTTTGCGAATAACAAGAGTAGTAGAACATGCATTCTCCTGTGTATTCATCGTCATTGTAGGGTAGCTAGGATAACACGACGCGGTTGAGTCTGAATAGGGTGGTGCGTATTACGCTGTGTTGGGGAGACAATATGCATTCATCGATTCGTGTCTGTCTGGACGATACTGGGCCACGGTGTTGATGTTGACTGGAAGAAGGAGGTGTATAGCTTGGGCATTTAACGAAAGCAAGAGACACACACAACCATACGATGTGGTCCCTACATATATATTTAGTACCTCTGACGTCAAACATGTATCTTTACGAGCCATCCGCAGAGGCTGTTCTGACATTTTCAAATCAACCCAAACGAGGAAGTCGGGTATCGCAAAGACAATACCGGAAGACCTACACACTAATCCATCACTAACGGTGCGCTGCGACCTTTACTTGCTCACTTCACCGAAACAAGACCGACTCCTTCTCTAGCCTTTTTGCAAGCCTGCCGCAGTGCTTGCTCGTCACTATCGTCCCACTTCACGCTTAGCTCGTCCCACTTCTTCGTCGCGTATTCGTGCTTGTACTGCTTATGTTTGGCCTGGAGGCGGTAGACCTCGCGGCAATCGCCCGCTCCGGAGTACACGATGAGGGCGGTGCAGGGTGGTAGACGCGCGTAGAGTGCGGCGATGTTGTTTACTGTCGATGAAATGGCGGCTGAGAGTGCTGCTTGTGTCGGTGGGAGGGGGACGTCTGAAGGTGAAGTTTCGCTCTCGAGTTTGTTGGTTTTCTCTCCTTGAACTGGTGCGGGTGCCGGATCTGGAGCATCTACGACTTCAATGGTTGTGGATGGGACTGCATGTCGCTGTATCGCAGCTATGCGCTGTGCGTCGATGTCGTGCTGCTGGGCCATGCTCCACCACCCTCTGACGGCTTCAAGCTCCCTGAAGCGCGCCCAAACCAGGTCGACGCCCTCGCGCAAAGCAGGCCCTGCATCTGCATCGCCCTTCAGCACTTTCTGTACTCCTTCAACAACCTCAGCATCATTGGCGCATGGAATGCACAAGTCAGCATTCGCGCCAGCGCCTCTCCTAGCATCGCCCCAGTCCACAACTGCGCCCTTGCGCATCAGCGGTTCACCCGTGCTATCTATAACCCCCGGTCGAGGCGTTCTTGATAGTCGTTTGAAGATCGATTCCCCCGATGCCTCGCTGGTTCCCCATTTGGGCCCCTTCTCACACTTCTGTTTGACCAGATCGAGACATGCACGCGCATCTTCGATGCTGTCATGCCCGGAAGCACCGTGGCCCAGCTGAATCTCGCGTGAGAGATATTTCTGCGTTAGCCATTTGAGCGAAGATTTGAGTGGTGGCCCACGTGGGTGTGCATAGATGATGGATGTATCAATGATGAAGGGGTGAGTAAGCTTGAGTGCTTCGAGATCGGAATTCAGAGAGTGTCCGATGAGGATCGAATGGGGCGTGAGAAGCTCGAGTAGACGTGCCTGAATATCTGCGAGCGTGGTGGTGACTGGATCAAGAAGCTCCTTCGTCATGCCAGAGTATGGAGTAACATAGTCGGTGATAGGGTTTGTTGGTTTTACAAGTTCGTCCATGACAACAGAGCCATCCCATCCAACAATACTGATGCGGGTGAGCTCGAATTTGGAATCGCTAGTCATGCACATCTCGCAGTCAAGAGCGAAGATTGTGCGGCCTGCCGTAATGCTACCTTGCTGGATCTCACTATCACAGACATTGCCATCCTCGATTCTCGTGATATGTGTGTCCACCCAGCCATCGTCAGGGCCTCGGCCCATACGACGTCTATCAGACATAGCGCTCTCTTTTGCTTCTTCCGATGGCAAATATGCCGGGTGAATCACGTAGTCATTTTCCTGGAGATCGTTGACTGACGTAAGGAATTCTGTGATGCTTGTTCTCTTGTTCTCCCATTGGAGGCTTTCTCGAGGAGTTTTGGGTCCTTTCAGGTTCTTTTTGTCCTCTTTAGATTTAGGCAAGGGGACAGTGAGCATAGCTTGCAGAGATGAATGTATGCGATTGAACTTATCATCACCTGGGTTTCTGACAGGCCAGGCGTGGGCAAAACAATCGGCCAGCGGTTTTGATGGTGCTGGCAGACCTTCAGGCGTTAAGGCGAAGGGATAGTAGTCATCAGGTGAAGCGTTCTTCCCACGTTCATGTTGTGATTTTGAACTCTGTTCTGTCTCTGTGGAGGTGGCACCTACAGTGCTTTCTTTAATGTCTGGATTGGCACTAGAACCATTTATACTTCCCTTGAGCATGCCAAGCTCGAGGCCGGGCACGGCGAGGATCACAACTCTTCGCACAGAGTTGCGATGGCGCACAGCTATCCACTGAGGAGCGTTTCCATCGGCAATCAGGTACAGAGCTAGAGACTGAAGATCACTAATCTTAACCATAGACTGGAGACGAGCTGTCGGAGAATGATGAAGGGCAGGATAATTGCCTGAATTCTTGCCCTCTTTGCTTTTTTTGCTTTTCTTTCTCCTAGAACAAGCAACTTCCCATTCTGCGCCATTGCTATCTTCAGCATCGCGAGCAGTAACCGGCGACTTGTCACCTTTGACCTGGTTCTGAGTATTCCTAATGAAAGCGAGGGTGTCGCCGACACCGATTAGATTGCTTTCGGACTCGCCGCGTGCTTCAAATTCATCGCGGCTCCGTTTACGACTCCCCATTTTGTCGCTGTCCTGCTAATTTCTTCGTGGTGGCGAAGTCTTCGTTGCGAGGAAGACGAACTTTGTGGTTGGTCTGGACGGAGCTTAGGTTTCTGTACGGAATACGTATGGTCTGTGCGTCTATGCGGGCTTTTGCATGGATCCAAGGACTGCCAAGAGTCGAGCGGAAAAAGTTACGGACGGATAATACATCCTACCTGGCTTTGCTCCCAAACACATATGAACAGACAACATACAATTGTTTTGCATCCATCCCTCTCCTCTCTGCGCGCCCTCTTGGGCTTCTACCAATTCCTCTCCCTCCACGACTTCCTTTGCAAAAGCCCGGGCCGACTGTCGAGTCTATTTTTCAAGCCTGACTGCTAACCCCTGCGGCAAGCATAAGTCGCCGTGCGACGTGCTCAGGTGAATGCCTTCACCTACTCCTGGGACCTGATCTCGCGTCCTCGAGCTTGAGACTTACACCATGACACGCTTGTTTCCTCCGACCTGGAAAGGACTCCATCCAATCGCTCCTGACCTTCCCGAGCCCTACTCACCGCGAGAGTTGGATGTGATTCTGCAATGCGGTCTATTGTGGGCAACAGTTTCGATGCCATTTAGGTATGGCATCCGTCGTTTTATCCGGAAGCAGAGAATGCCTCTACCCGGTTCGTTTCTCGCCCACCTCGTATATGGATCTGCCGCCTCCTGGGCTCTGAACGCTTTGTGCGACCAGAGAGAAAAGTCATGCGTCATTCCGTTCTTTGAGAAACATGGGATTGAACAAAAACCTTTTCGCATTATCGAAAGAACGGGAAAGATTGGGATGGACGATATTGTTGTCTTAGGAGCATCGGCTGGACTTCTTGTTGCTCGCACCAGGTTGAAGCCTACGATCACTGGATGGAGACGGCATATAGGCCTTGCTTTCGCCGGTGCCACTACGATGAGTATACTGGCGGACTATCCGCACCATATGTGGACAGAGTCCGCATGGGTGTCGGGGCAGGACCCGTATACGCCATCTGCTGCCTTTTATCGACGCTTCAAGCAGGAGCGTCAGCAAGCCATTGTATACACCCAACATAGGGGTGAGATCGCCCAATGCGTCCCGGAATCGACGATTTCCATGTCGCAGATGTTAAGAATGCATCGCATTTTTGAGGAACATGCATCGATTCCGTCGGGGACCGGACTAATTGAAATATTTTTTGCATATTACTTCCTTCCCATGAAATTGCTGCACTTCTTCCTTCAGCCCTTCGATCCCCCTGGTCCCGATGATCTTCTCGAAATTGATGAAGAGACACAACTCGGCACGGCGGCAGAGCTCCCTAGGTATATACCAGGTGCCGTACCCTGGGCGACTGCGCACGTACCGGCTGTGAACTTGGAAGTAAAGAGAGATTATTTGTGGAGCATGCGTCTGCCGGAAGACATCGAATATATGAAACATGAGCTCGACCAGATGGAGGTGGTACGCCATGGCCTTTTCCGCGATAATGCATACATTATGTCCAAGATTGCTCAGAAAGAATATGAGCTGTATACAACTAAAGATCAAGGTACTGCGGAACATACGATCTTGATTTTTCAATTAGACGTTCTGGCAGGTTTTCACAGAAAAATTGAATCGGAAATTCTGCGATTGGGCTGGAGGATGAGGGAAGCACAAAGGCTCCTTGCTTTATCAAGAGGAGAGAACATAACACCAAAAGAGCGACTGTACTACACGGAGAATTCTATGATCCTTGTGCTAAATAGACATAAAGGTCCTGAATTTCCGTGGCCAACTGCAAGCGATGAAGTGGCTAAGACGGCATTCGCGGCGTTGAGGCAAGAATTGGAGGCTGATTTTAAGAGTTCTGACTGATTGCAAGCACACTTTTAACAGATAAATTCCAAGTCTGTCTATTACGAGCGCCTAATACGCTTGTGTTAATGATTGCCGCGACTGAATTGGCAAATGTCATGCGTGTGATAATTACTTGAAGCCCTTAGTTATGGTGTCGAGGGGCCCGTAAGATATCGTGCGCACCTTGTATGTATTCCTGCCCGGACATCAAGTCAAGCCTTCTTCTCCTTGTTCAACTCCTCCATCTTGTCCCTGGACGGTAAGGAATCAGGACCAAATGCATTCGGAAGTAGCTTTACAATCTCAGCACATCGCCTCATCAAAGGGTGGTCCAACTCACCTCTCCCATCGTCATGACCTCATATTTACCGTCACGATCAAACATCAGTATTGGCGTGGGAGGCTACGTCCAAGTCGTCAGCAAGTCCTCTACACGCTGTCACAACTACCACACCTCTACACCCCTCTCTCCACATAGCAGTCGTTCCAAAGCCTCACCCACAGTCTGCATCGGCCGAAGCGGCTTCCCCTCCTCATCCTTCACTCACCTCGCAAAACTCCCTCAGGAACTGTCTACACATGCCGCATGGGCTGCTAGCAGGCGTCACATCTGTAGCCACAGCCACAGCCTTGAAGCTCCCCAGCTTATAACCTTGTATCACCGCCGTGCTCATCGCCGTCCGCTCGGCGCAGATGCCTACCGGGTACGAGCCGTTCTCGACGTTTGCGCCCATGATGATTGTGCCATCGGTCGCGAGGAGGGATGCGCCGACGCGGAACAGAGAGTATGGGCCTGGTGCAGGGAATCAGTAATCTGAGCGAGAATCAGGAGTATGCTTGGGTTCTTCCGGGAAGGACGGTGGATTTGAGGGGCAGTATACGTACAGTATGCGAGAGCTTTGGCCGCGATGGCCTTCTCTCCTAGGATGTGCACTTCGGTGCTGGTGAGGCCATGAACACTCTCTTCATCAGGGGTCATGAGCTCTTTCGATGGTGCCCAAGCCATGTGGACAGTTTCTGGTGGACTGGGGAGGGGAATACATGGTTACTCTAGAGGGGCGGTAGTGAAAGCTCTAGCTCTCGGCTGTCTCCGAAACGCTGTTATCCATTATTTTGGTGCGGATGATGATAAGGGTATCGTTTAGCGCTCAATTAGAAAAGAATACGTATCGTTGAGGCTGGATTGCGTACATTGCAGTCTGGAGCCACTTACTATCAAGGTTGCGGAGCACTCCAATCGAACAAACGTCATGACAATAAGCATAAGCAAGGAATTGTAGATTGTTGATGGATGAGCATTTGATGTCTTGCTACTGGATGGCTCGGATGGCGTCTGCAAGTAGAAGATTATATACGAAGAACCCAGAGCGTGGAGGTCAGTCATAGATGCTCGGTATGCCATCCAATCCGCTTGATACTCAAATGAGAAACGAAAGGTTCGCTTCATGATAGCAATGGCAAGACTAACAACAATCATTCATACAGACCTAAACTGCGAATCTGCTAAATAACCCCCTATGCAACCTCTACAAACGCCCTCTTCCTGACATTCTTGTCGCTATTATCCTCAAGTACATCTTCTAGTCGAACATTTTCATTATCCTTGACCTTGCCTCCCACGAATCTAAGCGCAGCAAGATTGAACCCGAGCACATCTTTTAAGCTCTCTAAGCTCGCCCTCAAGTCGTCCCTCATACCTTCTAATATCAGCCTCAATTCACCTGAACTGACAATCTGCCGCTGATGCGTCTTCAGCATAAAAAACAGAACCCTACACGTCAACGGCATATTCCATTTCCTTCGCACAAAGATCGCCAGGAACGTGAAAAGCGACGGCAACATCGAGAATGGCAGCACGAGCAGCGCATCCTGCAAGCTAGGCGCCGGGATTCGCGCCATGGTATTGAGAACATGTCGCTCTGCAGAGATGCCGCCAAGAGCCATGAACAGCGGATCCCGTTGCGGTGGCGCAACGTTGACGTTTGGATTATCTTTCTTTTGCGCTTCGTAGCGTTCGACGATGGCTAGGTCGGCAACACCTAGCTCAAGAGCCTCGGCGATCTTTTCTCCGGCCGTGAGCGTTTGGATGGTCTGCTTCGATGCAAGGGTCAGCTGGTCGCGAGCTTCAGTACCATCGTCTTCGTCATTCAGGGTAGCTTGAAGCGCAGCTTCGTGTAGCTCCTCCAAGTCCTTCTCGCGCTCTTCTTCGAGGAAGAGAGGCTCGTCTGTTTGTGCCCAAATGCGAATGCTTTTGTCGTGGGATGCGGTGACGACGAAGTCGCCAGTACGGGAAACGGCAAGGGACCAGATTTCACCATGATGCGCATCGAGCTTCTGAATCTGCTCAAACTTGTCGCCATCCCAGGATTTGAGGGTACGGTCTTTGCTGGCGCTGAAAAAGATATGGGCGTCGTCTCTGTTCACAGGATGCGGGATGAACTGTACGGCCATGATGCTGTCTTGGTGGGCGAATATCGCTTTATGGCAGTCGCCAAAGTCGAGTCCCCAGATGCGGATGTTTTTATCGGCGGAGCAGGTGGTTATTAGCTTGTTGTCGGAGGATATGGTAATATCAAGTACGGGGAGCTTGTGGCCATAGAGATTGAGGAAGACTTTGAGGGAGTCGGTAAAGAAGACTTTGACGGTGTTGTCGAGTGTGGAGAGGGCGAGAAGGCGGGCGTCAGGGGAAAAGCAGAGCTTGAGGACATCGTCATTGAGTTTAAGAATGCGAGTATGCTTAAGACGGAGCTTTTTCGTTGTCCGCTTTGTGCCAGGTATTTCTTCTTGAAAGACTTCGAAGGCCCAGAATTTAGCACATTTGTCGGCGCTGCCTGTTACGAGCGATTGACCGCCGGGATGTACTGCAAGTGTCCAGACAGACCCGTCATGGGCCTGAATTTTCTCAAGCAGAGTTGAAGACGCAATGTCGAAAAGCTCAAGCTCACCAGATTTGGTTCCTACGACGACGATCTTGTCACCAGGAACAAATGATACACATAATGCATAGCCACATTCCAGTGTACGGATACATGTCCGTGTTTGCACATTCCAGATTTTGAGGCTACCATTGGAAGCAGTGGCAAGCATTTTGTCGTCGGAGCTGAGTGCCACAGCGCGAACATCGGCGCGATGCCCCGGAAGTTCGACGGAAGAGATACGATCATACTCTACTTCTGTATCATCTTTTGACTTCTTGATACGTTCTTTGGTGGTGACGGTATATGCTTCGATTAGGTTGTTTGTTGCTGTTGCGATGAGTTGTAGAGATCTGGAGGACTTCGTCCTCGCCCAAGCTACTGAACGGATCTTTCCCCCCGTTCTGACGATCGTATATGGGACAAAGACCTCTTTAATGTCAGTCTGACCGTTGTCCTCGAGCATGTCTTCATCAATTTCTTCGCCTTTTTGAGTTGCTTTCTCACGTCTTCGCTTACGCTTGCGTGCGAGTGACTTCTTGATCTCCTCTTCGCCTCGAATGCGCCATATCTCGACAGCTTTTTCTGTACCATGGATCGCAATGTAGTCAGCTTTGTGGTGGAATTGAATACCTGTGGTTCGGTCTTTTCCCTGTCGATACAAGAGGCCCATCTCATGTAGTACTCGATCACTCTCCCCCAGTCCTCTATCGCTCAGACTTGTCGCAAGTACGTTTGAATTTATCGACCAGACCTTGAGTTCACCATCGTTACCAGCTGTAATGCAACCTGTACCATCTGGAGAGACGGACATTGCCCAGCATTCTCCGTTCGTTTGAGCCACATGGGTTTCAATGCAGTGCTGCGATGAAAGTTCCCAGACCTTGATGAGTGCATCTTTGCTGGTTGACAGTAAAACATTGCCCTCTGATGGTGGTGGTAAGCGTTCCTCGTCCTGCAAGGCTTGAGGGTACAGGAAACAGAGAGCCGTGACCTGATCTTTGTGGCCGCGAAGTTTGAATAGACCGACTTCGCTCAGGAGATCCCATAGAATGATATCCGTATCCTTAGACCCACTCGCAAGACGGGCTCCGGTACGGTCAAATTGGAGAGTTGTCACGGCTGATTTGTGGCCGTTGAAAGTAATGAGGCAAGTATCCGTTCTTGCATCCCATATTCTGATACTGCCATCTGCGTGCCTATCTTCCCATCAGATTGGCCCTTTCTGAATAATAGTGCCAACTCACCCAACCGCGAATATAGATTCATCCGCTGTTGATTTAGATACCGCCGTGACTTCAGCGTTGCACTGAACATCTTTCCACCGACTCAAGAGTTGGCCCTTCCGGACATCCCAACTCAACACTTCCTCATTCGCGCTGACATACGCGACACCAGCTCCAGTTTTGGATGTTGATGCGTCTTCTTGTGGCGCCCAAACAAGATTCGAAGATCCAGTGCACACTACACCAAAAGAATGCGACTGTTCATATTTGCTGTATCGCATCAGCATTAGATCAATGAGGCTCACTACAATTGATACATACACATATGACTTGACCATGCTCGCTGTCGAACAGTTGCTCTGTTTAAGCTTGTCCTAGAATTTATCATCCCAGGCTTTTTTTCGATGCCGCGACCGAGTGCAGATCTCGACATTTTAGTGGAGCCTCGGGCTGTGGCGTGCGTGGCTGAAGCGTGCAATGAGGCATTCTTTCAGGCATCAATTCGTGATACACAACCCCACATCATTCGTAGGCCGTATTGGAAGCTACACTACACACCACATCTCTTCGCATTTTCAAGTCAGCGGCGCACGGGGCTCGAACATATCAAAGCTATATAGACCTCAGAGAACGGCAGCATGCTTCTCCTCGACTACCAGAATGTGCTCATTGAATCGCTGCTGAAAGACCGCTTTGCTGGGTAAGATCCTTACGTCTTTGCTCTCCTGCGGACACATTCAAGTTGCTAACAACTCTACAGAGCTGCTCCTATTAACATTGATCAGATAGTCTCAGACTTTGACAATGTCACGTTCCATATATCTACCCCTGAAACCAAGACCAAAATTCTCATCTCGATACGTGTGAAGTGCTTCCCAGAGCTAGTGCAATATGGCGCTCAGGCCGTCTTAGAAAGAGAATATGGGCCATACATAGTGTCGCCGGAGTCAGGGTATGACTTCTCGGTCCAGGTGGATTTAGAGGCATTACCAGAGAGTCAAGAGGAGAAAGATGACCTGATTCGCCGTATATCACTATTGAAGCGCAATGCGATGGCTGCTCCATTCGAGCAGGCTTTTGACGAGTTCAAGGCATTACAAGAGGAGGCATCGAAGTACACATCTGAACAAGCACCACAGGGTGTGCAAGAGGGAGGAGAGGTTCGGGCAATTCACTACCGTGAAGCGGAGGCCATCTTCGTAAAGGCCAGTCATGATAGAGTAACTGTGATATTCAGCACCATCTTCTCCGACGAGACGGATCGCATCTTCGGAAAGGTGTTTCTCCAGGAATTCGTGGATGCGAGGAGAAGGGCCATTCAAAACGCACCACAGGTACTCTTCCGGAATGACCCTCCGCTCGAGCTACAAGGTGTTCCCGGTATTGATGCAAGTGGCTCGGCCAAGATTGGCTACATTACGTTTGGTGAGTTTGTCGAAGTGCTTGTTGGTGGATGCTGATCAAGTAGTTCTCTTCCCACGCCATCTAGCGGATCAGCGTCGCGAAGATGTTATATCACACATACAAACGTTCAGAGATTACTTCCACTATCACATCAAAGCATCAAAGGTAAGTGCTACCGACCTTCCATTGACTTGCACTATTGACCGTTGGAGGCATATATTCATTCGAGGATGCGCCGGCGCACGGCCGACTTCCTCCAAGTACTGCGCAGAGCCAGGCCCGAGGCCGAAGAGAAGGAGCGCAAGACAGCAAGTGGACGGACGTTCAAGGTGCAGGCTTAAAGTGTTCATAGGATATGTTCCTGTGCAATAGACGAGCTTTGCTTAGCCATTCTGGGTGAAGATGGCTCACGTATCGCAGATTCAGGGGGCCGTTATTACAATACATAGGTGCAGGCGACGTCGTATAGACAGTCGAAATGTAGGTGTAGCGATACAAACAAAAGACATTAAAAATGCTCAAATCAAATACACACGGAGTACACGTTACTGTGATATTTGCATGTCAGGTTTGGTGTTGATTGCTTTTGTGATAATATTCCACTACAGTGGATGCCGGGTCCCTCAACCGCTTTTTACCGAGCGAAGCCCGCATCTCGACGTGCATCCTGGATTACCACGATTTAAGCACTGATTCCACTCAACGCGTTGAACTACAGCCACCGCATCGCGCACGATGCGATGGCCCTGGACTTCCGAAACAGACATTCACAAGCGCTCGGATAGTTCCTGGAGCTGGAAACGCTTTACAGAACCGCAAACCATCCTCGCATCGCTCGTTCTAGCTGGCGGTCTCCTCACATCTGTGCGTGTCTACAAAGAGTATCTTAGGCGCATACCCAATTCGAAATATATTAAGCCAGGATGGCTAAGGCAGAAAAGTCTGTTTGGAACTGTCACAAGAGTTGGTGATGCAGATGGCTTCCATCTCTACCACACACCAGGCGGAAGACTGGCAGGATGGGGTTGGTTTCCAGGAAGATCAATACCAGTCAATAGAAAGGAGCTAGTTGGCCAGACGGTGAGATAGGAACGCGGATGTCTCTCACAAGCACGTATAATCTGACATATTTTACGCTCAGATATCAGTCCGTATTGCCGGCGTAGATGCACCTGAGTTGGCACATTTCGGACAGGAGGGGCAGCCGTACGCCAAAGAGGCGCACCAGTTCCTGATCGGTCTCATAGACGGCCGAAGAGTACGAGTATATCTCCACAGTCGTGATCAGTACGACCGGGTCGTCGCTACTACCTACGTTCGACCGTGGGTTTTGAAGAAAGACGTGGGACTGGAGATGCTAAAACGCGGCTTGGCTACTGTATATGAGGCCAAGACCGGGGCTGAATATGGAGGCAAGAAAGAGCTGTACGAGACTACGGAGCAAAAGGCAAAAGACAGCAAAGTAGGCATGTGGGAAAAACCAAATCTTCTGTCTCGCTTGGTTGGTACGAAAGAGTTTCGGACAGAGTCGCCTAGAGAATATAAAAACAGACACAAGGAGGAAGCCGTCAAGAAGTAAAAGGGAGAATCTATGCTGCATAGCGAGGCGTTTGACAGAATAAATCCCTATGATATCTGCTTGATTATACCAAACAATATCGAATTTATCATGCCTCAGGCTGCAACTGCTCCACGGCTAATGAAATGGGCGGGCTCTCCACCGTCTTAATTAGGTACTTCGGTACCGTCCCCGAGTTCGGACGGAACCTCCACGAATGTGGAGAAGTCAGATAACTAAAATAGAAATAGATGAGGTGATTGGCCTGTCAGTTTGAAAGAAAAAAAAATGCACCGAACATGCGCAATGCAGGCATGGTCCTCGACGCCTCAGGTTCTAGAGCGCGTCACGGGTCAACAGCCAGTGATAGCAACCTCTTACCGCCTGGCCATGGCATGGATGTATCCGATCAAGGCTTGCAAGCAAACTTTTTTTTTGCCTGGCACAATTTGCAAGGCTTGTGCATGACAAGGAACACGGGAGAATGGAGAGGCATTGCAAGGAACATTTGCCGTCACCGCACCTCGATCGATGCAGGTGTGGTGGTGTACAGGTTCAGTCCCACGCAGAAAAGTTCTGCTTGCGATTCCTGAACATCTGCCAGGCTCTCTCACGCACTTACTATACGTATGGCATGCTAGACATACACCTAATATTCTTTGATTGACAATTCGTCTACCTTGTGAGGTAATTCCTAGCATTGCTAGCCTTGCCGGTGCCCTATCTTATCGGGGAGCTCTTAGCTAGCGCGCAGCAATAGAGTCATTCGAGGTTGTCCCCAGCTTTTTTTTAAATTCACACGAGCATCTTGACCTCACTTTTCACGCACACCGCACATTTCCTTCGTTGTAAACGCCTCTATATCTCTGATCCTGCACCTTGGTATGCAATACACTGAGTAGAGAAGAATATCACCTAACTTGTCAAGGCATTTGAGGCACAATTGGCCGTCGATCGCCCAAGCCAGAGCTGCCATGTCTCTCTGCGCCCGCGCAGGTCGCGCAACTTCAAAGCTTCTGCAGCAACCCACCACATATCGACTTTCCCGGCGATGCCTTAATACATCCGCTGCTCATCCTCGGCCAGTTTTCGTCTGCAGGTCGCAGCTGAATTCGCCCAAAAGTCAATTGCGATCTTTCACAAGATCTGCAGTCGCTAGGAATGCCTCTCAAGAGGCCCCGAACTCTCAAGCATACTTGAACAGTGGTGCAATCTCAGGGGCTAGGAATCTTGTCAACGTAAAGAAGGTACTCGTCATTGGCAGCGGTGGCCTCAGTATTGGGCAAGCTGGTGAATTTGACTACTCTGGTGAGTCACGAGTGGGCGATCAGGCCTGGTCACAATATTAGCACCGATATAACTTACCTCACTTTGGCATATAACTACAACAGTATACGAGACCAATAGCTAACGAGTGCAACGCATAGGGTCCCAAGCTCTCAAAGCCCTCAAGGAAGCGGGCGTTCAGTCGGTTCTCATTAACCCTAACATCGCTACCATCCAGACCTCCCACGTCCTAGCAGATCAAATCTATTATCTACCAGTCACCCCTGAATACGTCACATATGTCATTGAAAAAGAAAGACCAGATGGCATCTTCCTCAGCTTTGGTGGCCAGACCGCCCTTAATTTGGGTGTGCGCATGAACAAGATGGGTATCTTCGAGCGATACGGAGTGCAAGTTCTTGGTACGAGCATCAAGACTTTGGAGACCAGCGAGGACCGAGACCTCTTCGCCCAAGCACTCAACGAGATCAATATTCCTATTGCAGAGTCCATTGCCGTTTCGACCATCGATGAGGCCCTCAAAGCTGCAAGCAAGATCGGGTACCCCATTATTGTGCGTGCTGCTTATGCCCTTGGTGGTCTAGGATCTGGCTTCGCAAACAATGAAGAAGAACTTCGAGATCTGTCTGCTCGCTCACTTACCCTCTCTCCTCAAATTCTGGTCGAGAAATCCCTGCGAGGCTGGAAGGAGGCTGAATATGAAGTGGTACGCGATGCCAGTGACAACTGTATCACTGTGTGTAATATGGAAAACTTTGACCCCCTTGGCGTTCACACTGGTGACAGCATCGTCGTGTCTCCCAGTCAGACTTTCAGTGACGAGGAATACCACATGCTCAGGTCTGCGGCCATCAAGATTGTCCGCCACCTAGGCGTTGTAGGCGAATGTAATGTGCAATATGCTCTGCAACCCGATGGTCTCGACTACAGGGTCATCGAAGTCAATGCCCGTCTCTCCAGGTCTTCGGCTCTTGCATCCAAGGCTACTGGCTACCCCCTGGCCTACACCGCAGCCAAAATCGGTCTTGGTCACACTCTTCCTGAACTACCAAACGCCGTGACAAAAACAACAACTGCAAACTTCGAGCCTAGTTTGGATTACATCGTGACCAAGATGCCTCGATGGGATCTCAGCAAATTCCAGAACGTCAAGCGCGATATCGGAAGTTCGATGAAGTCTGTCGGCGAGGTAATGGCCATTGGAAGGACGTTTGAAGAATCGTTCCAGAAGGCTTGTCGACAGGTTGACCCTAGGTTCCTCGGCTTCCAAGGCGACAAATTCGACGATCTTGATGAAACCCTCAGGAACCCGACGGATCGCAGATGGCTCGCCGTTGGTCAAGCTATGTTCCACGAGGGCTATTCTGTGGACAAGGTCCATGACTTGACCAAGATTGACAAGTGGTTCCTGTACAAGCTGCAGAATATTGTTGATTGCACCAACGAGCTGCAGGAAATTGGCAGCCTCTTCGGCCTCCGACAAGAGATCATTCTCAAGGCCAAGAAGCTGGGTTTCTCTGATAAGCAAATCGCCAAGGCTGTCAACAGCACCGAGGACGAGGTCCGCGCTCGCAGGAAGAGCTTTGGTATCAAGCCTTGGGTCAAGAAGATTGACACTCTTGCTGCTGAATTTCCAGCGGATACTAACTATCTCTATACTACTTATAATGCCAGTTCTCACGATGTCACTTTCGACGATCATGGAGTTATTGTACTTGGGAGCGGTGTCTACCGTATTGGCAGCTCCGTCGAATTCGACTGGTGTGCTGTCAATGCGACCCTGTCGCTGAACAAACTCGGCAAGAGGACCGTTATGATCAATGTGAGTCGAAATGCATATATTGTATTTCTCAAGTCTCGCCATCCCCGGACCCCTTTTGCTTCTCTACGACATTGCTCGCTCTTTTCTTCGATGGATATCTTCTTTCCTTCCTCACTTCATTTCATTACGTTTGTGCACAACATCGTCGCACAGTAGATGTTTTCTCAATTTTGTCCATTCGCTAACTTGAATCATAGTGTAAGCCTTCTCCCCATCACATCATTGACCCCATAATCCCCTCACCCGGGGCACGATTCTGGAATGCCTGGTCACCGTATTGCGTTCCTGCCGGATACCGGATATCCGAAGCAACATCCCCATCTGTATCGATTACATCAATTGCCCGTTCCCAGTCCAATGCCTCTAACCAAATCCCTGCCACTGAGTATCGCACATCAATTCCCGTCCCTGGAAATTGTCAAAGCATCTGGCTATCGTCAACAATCACTTCAATCATCATCATGGCTACCGTTGCCCTGAATTTGTCCCCATCTCGCCGCGATATTGTTATCTACCGGGCTCCCTACTCACTTCCAAGCCATTTGTTCATTTGTTTCCTCTTGCAACGTATAGCTAACTTTGCGCAGACAATCCAGAAACCTATAGTACTGACTTCGACGTCGCCGACAGACTGTACTTTGAGGAGCTGAGCTATGAGCGGGTGATGGATATCTATGAGATGGAATCTGCCACCGGTGTAGTAGTATCTGTCGGAGGCCAGCTCCCCCAGAACATCGCTCTCAAGCTTCAGGAGGATGGCAAAGCGAAGGTTCTGGGCACAAACCCCAACGACATTGACAAGGCCGAGGACCGACACAAGTTCTCGCAGATTCTCGACTCGATCGGTGTTGATCAGCCTGCGTGGAAGGAGCTTACTTCGTTCCAAGAGGCTAAAGAATTTGCCAATTCTGTCAGCTATCCGGTCCTGGTACGCCCTAGCTACGTGCTCTCTGGTGCTGCCATGACCGTCATTCACTCAGAAAGTGAGCTGGAAGAGAAGTTGACAGCTGCGAGCAACGTCTCTCCTGACCACCCTGTCGTCATCACCAAGTTTATCGAGGGTGCCCAGGAGATTGATGTTGATGGTGTTGCGTCAAATGGCGAGCTACTTATCCACGCCGTCAGCGAACACATTGAAAATGCGGGCGTTCACTCTGGAGATGCCACATTGGTGCTACCACCGGCCTCTCTTTCCGAGGATATCATCAAGCGCGTCAAGGAAATTGCTCAGAAGGTCGCCAAGGCTTGGAGTATCACTGGACCTTTTAACATGCAGATCATCAAGGCTGAGGACCCAGAAGGTGGCGAGCCGGCGCTCAAGGTCATCGAATGCAATCTTCGTGCCTCTCGATCGTTCCCCTTTGTCAGCAAGGTCTTGGGTACCAACTTCATTGATGTTGCTACCAAGGCTCTTGTTGGTAAGGATGTTCCTGGACCTGTCGACCCGATGGCGGAGAAGAGAGATTATCTTGCGACCAAGGTGCCTCAATTTTCGTGGACCCGTCTCGCTGGTGCGGACCCATACCTGGGCGTTGAGATGGCTAGCACGGGTGAGATGGCTTGCTTCGGGACGAACCTTGTCGAAGCCTACTGGGCCTCTATTCAGTCCACGATGAACTTCCGCATGCCTGAGCCCGGGGAGGGTCTCCTGTTTGGAGGCGATATCAGTGCGCCCCACCTGGCCAAGATTGTAGACTACATCAACCCGTTGGGCTACAAGCTGTATGCCGCAAACGAGGAGGTGAAGCAACATCTCGAGCAGGGATCCAAGGACAACAGCGTGAGCGTCGAAGTGATTGAATTCCCCAAGCAGGACAAGCGTGCGCTGCGCGAAGTCTTTGAGAAGTACGACATCCGCGGAGTCTTTAACTTGGCCAAGGTCCGCGCGAGCAGCTTGGTGGATGAGGACTACGTTATGAGGAGGAACGCGGTCGACTTTGGCGTTCCATTATTCATGGAGCCACAAGTAAGTTTTGGACTCTGACATGTTTGCACGCGCGTATTAACGACCCAACCAGACCGCTGTGCTTTTCGCGCGATGCATGAGCGAGAAGCTCCCCAGGAAGGAAGGTATACCCCCAGAAGTGCGCCCGTGGACCGACTTTGTCGGCGGCAAAGTGATCTGAGCCGGCGATCCAAGAGACATGCATGCTGTCATTGGGAGAAGACAAGAGAAATACGTAAAGCAATATTTAGGACAACAGGAAATGGTCGAATGCTCTAAAGTGTGCGCAAAGTTGGGTTATTAATTGTAGATATTACGATCGGGCGGTCGGCGCACGCAGCTATGTTGTTCGAGCGAGAGAAAAAAAATATGCCCTATCAACGAGTGATTCAATGCCCTATCAACGAGTGATTCAATGCCCTATCAACGAGTGATTCAATGCCCTATTAACGAGTGATTCAACAGTACGGTTCTTGCTGTTCCACTTATCTTCGTGCAAATGCCCTTTGTCTGTGACCGATTGAAGGAGCAGAGAGAGATTCAAAGCACTCGGACTCATACACACATATTTACAACATCAACAGCAAGAAGTCGTCAATACCTCCAGCCCTCCCCCCAACAAAAAGAGATGCTAATAATAATAGACACTCACCTCAATTCCGTCCCATCGCCTAGAATTTCCGCCCGGCAGGAAACGACAAGACGCTCTGACGACAAGAGGGAAATGTGATTACTTACCCCATTTCGATTTTGCTTATATAGGCCCGTGAGGCGGTTGATTCACGTCGCTAGCAAGAGTCTAGCGCCTGAGAATTCCCCCCCTGCTGGTACTGGTAGTAAACGACAAGACGCTCAAGTATGGAGAAAGGGGGGGTTGGGGGAAGAATAGGGTTACCCTTCCTTTTTGAATCAACGGGTTGGGATGTCATAGGGCAGTCAATTTCACTTTACGACTGAATAGAGTCTAGCGCCATAAATCCCCCCGCGGAAAACGACTAGACGTTCGACGACGGAGGGGGGGATAGATATTACCCTTTAAGTTTAGGACTAAGGGTTCTAATAGGTCTGTTCTATAATATAATGGGGATTTATATTATTTCGGTGGTGCGGTTCACTCTATTTTTATAATTCACTACCCTATCCGTGCTAGCGCATGAAATCCCCCCGCGAAAAATAACTAGACGTTCAACGATGAACACGCTATTAGATTACCCTTTCTATACTTAAGGGAGGTGCGCTATAGGGTAGGTAGGGTAGGTAGGTAGATAGTCTATTCACTCTATTTTTATAATTCACTACCTTATCCGGCTTAGCGCTATAAATCCCACCGCGGAAAACGAGTAGACGTTCGATGATAAACATGCTATGAGATTACCCTTTTTAAACTTAAGGGAGATACCCTATAGGGTGGATAGATAGGTAGGTAGGTAGGTAGATAGGTAGATAGGTAGATAAGTATTCTATTCACTCTATTCTTATACTCCCCCACCCAATCCGTGTACTTTCCCATAGAAAAAACAACACGACGTTCAACGATAGAGTTAGTATTAGATTACCCTTTTTAAACTTAGGGGAGGTACCCTATAGGGTAGGTAGGTAGGTAGATAGGTAGATAATTCACTCTATTTTTATAATTCACTACCCTATCCGTCCTAGCGCTATAAATTCCCCTATAAAAAAGGACTAGACGTTCGACGGTATACATGCTATTAGATTACCCTTTCTAAACTTAAGGGAGGTGCGCTATAGGGTAGGTGGGTAGGTAGGTAGGTAGTCTATTCACTCTATTCTTATACTCCCTAACCCAAATCCATCCTAGCTCCCGCCGTTCCCCGTGAAAAACGACACGACGTTCAACGATAGAGGGGGTCCTAGGAATTCCCTATTTCGAAGTAATCGCTATAATTTCACTCTATTCTTATACTCCCCCACCTAATCCATCCTAGCTCCCGTAGTCCCCCGCGAGAAACGACTAGACGTTCGATGATAAAGGGTGTCCTAGGAATTCCCTTTTTCAAAGTGATTACTATAATTTCACTCTATTCTTACACTCCCCCACCCAAATCCGTCCTAGCTCCCGCAGTCCCCCGTGAAAAAAACGACACGACATTCAACGATGGAGGGGAAATTAGAAGTTGCCTGTTTTGGAGTGAACTGTTGGTTGGTTGGTTGGTGGGTTGATTGGCGGGTTGATCAGGGGGTTAGAGTCATGGGATTAGTTAGTTAGATGGGATGTATATACAAGTGAAGAAAGAGGAAAAAGGGAAAAGATGAATTTGAAAAAAAAGAATGAAAAACAAAAATTCTATTTTCGACGTGTCTATTCGGCATCTACTACTACCTACTACCCTCATCACTCTCAGCCCTGTCTGTCCAGAACAGCACTACCCTCCCCTCCACCCACATCCTCATCATCCACCCTCCGACTGCTCTTCCTCCTCCCCAACAACAGCCGTATTCCTACCAACCCTCAACGGCAGCGGCACAGCCGCAACCTGGCTATACACCCTCTCCTGCCTCACCCTCTCCTGCCCCACCTCCCCCAGCCTCACCCTCTCCTGCATCACCCTCTCCCGCCTCACCTCCCCCAGCCTCACCCTCTCCCGCCTCGTCTTCCCAACCGGCAATCGCAATTTCAGTTGTAATGCAGCTGGTGCAGCTGGAGGAGGTGGTAAAGGCGGTACCACCCTCTGCCTCTGCCCCTGCCTCTGCCCCTGCCTCTGCCCCTGCCTCTGCCCCTGCCCCCGCTGATCAGGCACCTGCTTGCCCGGCTTCGCCGTCGAACGGTGGGAGAGCGATGAGGCGAGGGACTCGTGCGAGGTGCGGGGTGTTGTGTGGGGAGAGGAAGAAGAGGAAGAGGTGGTGGTGGAGGCGGTGGTGGAGGCGGTGCGTGGGGAGGATGGGTGTGAGGATGTGTGCAGAGAGCGGTGGGAGGGAGAGGGGGAGGGAGAGGGGGGTTGAGACGGGGATTGGGATTGGGATTGAGATTGTGATGGTGATTGGGATTGGGATGGTAGTTGTGATGGGGAGTGAGAAAGAGAATGAGAAAGAGCCGGCGAAGACGAAGACGAAGACGAAGCACAACCCTGCGTCCGGCGCGAGAAATTCGTTGCATCGGCAGATGCCTTCCCAGCAGTCAGCGGTCGAACAGCATGCTGCGAGTCCGTAGCCGTCTTGGGTATCACTGCTGCTGGAAGCATCGTCACCGTCAGCGGCGCACCCACACGCTCCCCAGCCATCACAACAGGCACAACCTGCACCCCCCCATCCACCACAGCCTCATCCCCAAGCCCACCCAGCCCACGCACCTCAGCACCGCGCCCAACACCACGCGCATCATCCGTCTTCTTACGCGGCGGGACAGCCGGCACAACAGCAGGAACAGGCGGCTCAGGCAGAGGCAGTCTCAGCGGCGGCGGCGAAGTGAGCGCGGCTGGCAGGGCCTTTTCAGGGGGGTGGGAATCGTGAGGCTTGGGGACCGGGGGTGTTGCGATTCTCAGGGATGGCGGGGGAGAGGGGTCTAGGGAAGGTGGTGGTGGGGATTTGAAGGTGCGGGTGTCGAGGATGTCGTTGTTGGAGCGGGAGGCTTTGTTGGTGGTGGTGGTGGTGGTGGTGGTTGAAGGGGGTGGGTTGGCATCTCGGCTGGTGTCTGGTCGGTCGATTTGACGATACGAGGGGTGTAGTGGGATGGGGTTGGAGATCTTTCGGTAGACGACGCGTTCTGAGCTTGGTTGTGTATGGACACGACGATGATGATGATGATCGCGCCCTCTGCCTGCGTGAGCCACAACCTTACCGCCGCTCTTCACCGACCCAGGTTTCTTCAATCCAATCCTGGGCTCCTCTTTCCGTCTCGACCGCAGCATATCCACCCTCTGCTTCACCAGCAAAGCTTTCCTCTTGTACCCCAGCCTGAAACCAACCGGCACCTCATTCCCATCCTGACCATGCCGTCCACGAGCGAGACCCGTACCGCCATGCGACGACGCCGACAACACCTCACCAGCCTTCCGCAGACCAGCACCATCGTCCACCACCGCCACCAGCGTCGATGAAGCAGAAGCAGAAGCAGAAGCAGAAGCAGAAGCAGAAGCAGAACCAGAACCAGAACCAGAAATCAACCCCTCGACCACACCCCCCAACTCCCTAAGCCCACGCCTCAGCACAAGAAACGCCTCCTCCTCCTCCTTCTCACGCCTCGCCCCAACACCACCACCAGCACCACAACCAGCACAACCAGCACCACCCCTCAACCCCTCAACCACGCCCCTCAACTCCGCCCTCTCCCCCCTCAACCGTGCCGAAACCCGCCTTTCATCCTCGAGCTGCCGGGCCAAAGCCTGCTTGTCGCCCTTTAGCCTCTGCACCTCGCGCTCGAGGCTGTCGTTGTGCGCGCGGGCTTCGTCTATGTGGTGTTGGAGGTTGGCGGTGAGGGACTTGAGGATGTCTTGTGGGTTTATGGTTGTGGTTTTGTTGCTGGCGGTGGATAGGGGGTTGGATAGGGGGTTGGATAGGGGGTTGGATAGGTGGTGTTTCGTGGTGGTGGAGGGTCTTGATGTGGATGTGGATGTGTTTGTGTGTGAGGCGTCTGTTCGGGGGGGTTTGATGGTGGAAGAAGAAGAGGAAGAGGAAGATGTAGCAGTAGTAGATATGCTGGATAGGAGGCCTTTGAGGCCAAAGTGTGGGGGTGACATGCTGGGTATACAACTCTATAAAGGTTAGGGGCTGGGCAGGGGATCGAAGGCTCGTGTAAGTTTGTGAGAGGAGGGTGAGAGAAGGAACGACCTGCGGGCTTTCACAGCCCTAAATACCTCCTTCATCCTCGTCCTCCTCGTCCTCGTCCTCCTCCAAGCCATCAACAACGTCGTCCTGTCTCACGCCAACAAAGCACCTTCAGACAAAGAAATTACATTGTGAAGAGATACCTACCATCAATCAAGCTGAACAGCGCAAGGATGAGACCGACGACACATTCTGAACAACATAATAAAACGGTGGCGTCCCCCAAGGACAAGCCAAAAAAATATGGTTGGTGGTGTATGTACAGTCTGTCGTCTATAATAATGGCATATGCGAGGAATCGAGTATAGAGTTCCACCAAAGCCAGTTGTATGTATATATGTATGCCATCCGACGTCTGAAGACGTCCCTAACCACTGCGATAGATTAAACAAAAGGGATTCAAAGCCGTGGGCTGAATGCTTATAATGCATGGAATGTTTTCTTGATCTCAATGCCTCTCGCTCGCTATGCAAAACCTGATAAAAATGTGCTCCCTGATTCGATATTACAGTCATGTCATGTTATTAAGTATCATCGTCTTCCTTGATTATTGTATCGATTTTGTTGTTGCGCCTGTTGAGCATCCCAACTAGCACCGTAGGCTTGTGGTAGTATTTGCTGAGAAGCATAAGTGGCAGGACCTCCACCTTGAAACTGCTGTGGCGTTCCGGGACTGCGACCTGGCGTAGATGGACCGTAGCCATACTGATGATTCTGTTGCGCGTTCGTGAAGTACCCTTGAGACTGATTCTGGTTTGGAAAGCCGTACAATGAGGGAGAGCCGGATTTCTGTTGGATTCCTTGACCGTAAGGAGGTATAAACGGCTGTGGAGAGAACGGTTGCTGCTGGACTGGGACACCCATGTTCATCATAGCCGGATTTTGCTGCATCAGCATGCTCATGTTCCCAAGACTGTTTGCGCGCATATGCTGCTGCATGGCGTGTTGCTGTTGTTGGAGCATCTGTTGTTGCCGTTGCTGTAGAGCATTCTGAACCAATGTGCCACTGGAGCTCCGACTCTGGAGAATATCGCGTTTTTCCCTTTCGCGAGCCTCAATAGCACCAACCAGTCCAGATGACTTGGGTCGTTGTAGCTGCTTTGTTTGATCAAGCTCGATCAAAGGTGTGCCAGTGGCGCGAGCTACGTACTCTTGCTCTCGAGCAGATAGCTTAGCCGACTCGGTGTTGACCAAGCCTTGAGGGTTCAGCATGACAGATGCACCCCGAGAGTGAGGTCGTAATGGCACGCGGTCTGTCGGGTTTCTTTGGTAGCCGGCCGTCAACTGAGACCAGTCTCCAGAAACTGCCCGGCCTGTTGGATGGAAACCACCACCATTAAGATTGTTGACTTGACCAGACGCCGGGGAGACCCGAGGCGGAAGATGAGGTTGGGAAGCAGCAATCGCTCGTTGTTGAACCCACTCTTCAGCACTGAGACTAGGTTTACTCTGGTGCCCTGCCGGCGAGCCTGCAGGTGACGTGCCCATCCCTGGCTGCCATATCACGCTGCGCCGCTTGTCCAGTGCAGGGTCGCTGTCATTAGGAGATGGCTGTCCTGGACTACCACCACCAAAATACGACAGACGGTTGGCGCTGTCAGGTGTCACAGCACCACCCATAGCACTCAATCGTTCCCTCGATCGTGAGCGTGATCGATCGTGAGCCGACTGCATCATAGTACCGCTGGTGCCCGGTCGCGACTTGGGTTCAGGTTTCAGGGCGTAGGTTGGCCCGAAATCGATTGTTGGCATGCCCAATTCTGCTTCAGTCTTTGGCTTCGTACCATATTCCATGTCTCCCACGATGACAGGCTTTGCTTCTACTTGACCGACAGTTCTCAACACGCCCGTTCTAGGTCTATCGTAGTCCCTGGCTGGAACCGCAGGTACAGGTTTTCTGATGGTAGACTTCATGCTCGCGTGGTCTGTGCTGGCGTAATCTGTAGATGCTAATGACTGGTTATCGTAATTACTGCTCGAATAGCTAGGTGCTCTAGCAAGTACCCTTTCGCGCTCTCCGAGGCGATCTAGAGCTTCCGGCTCGATTACATTGCTTCGTAAACTGTTTAGACTTGAGCTTGTTGGCGCCGAAGGCGCGAGTGCTTCAGCGTTTAGTGGTGACCGACCTGGAACTGGTTTGCGTTGAACGCCCGGATTGTTCAGAGGGCGACTTGGCGCATCCTCGTAAACCTCCTCCCCGTGCGACACACCAAGAGGATTGGTATTCGCAATATCTTGATACTCCTGTGGAACGCCATGTTCGGGTACTGAAGGCGCAGTAGGCTCATAGTTGGCCATCGCGGTCGCAGTAGGATCGCTCTGCTCGATGAATGGGGAAGCAGGGATGGTGGGCAGTCTGTTATTTCGCGGCCCTAATTGATCTTGATGGAAGGCTCGCTGATCTGGGCGAAGGCGACCGCTCCGATCCGAGTCGCCACTGCGACGACCTTCCCTAGCTTCGAGGCTTGACTTCCATGCTGCTGCCGCTCCAGCCGTCGAGTAGTTTGACGAAGGAGCATTGCTAGCATCTGCCATTTGCTGCAGTGTTGCAGAATCGACATTCGATGTTGCACGGCGCAATTCCGGGGAGGTATGCGGCATTGGCGTTGGTTTCTCAGTGGGCTTGTGCGTCATTGCGGGCGGAATGGCCACATGGGTCGGAGGAGGGGTACCCATGGCGACAGCCTCCAGCTCTGGTGGAACGACAGGCCTTGCGACGCCTTCATCGCCTGTTTCATAACCGTCGGGCAGTGACGCTTGGCTACCGCCTTGACCAAGATATCTAGGCGGGGACGGATTCTCGTATGAGGTGCGACCATTCATGTCATACCTCTTTGCTTGGTACTGACTTTCCGAAATCGAACGCTGATGTTTAGGTCCGGCGAAGCTGATGGGCGGAGCAGAATCGGTTCTCCTAGGAGGTGCGGCAATATATTCTTCACGGGAAGGCGAACTTCGGCGAGTGCTTGGCTGAGACAACGCGGTACCGTTCTCGTTGAAACGCACTCCGGCGCCTCTGCCAGACAGAGTGTTTCGCCGGTTCGTCGTTGAGCTCTGCTCACGCGACGGTCCCGAAGTCATCCGGGTAGAAGTCAATTCCTTCATTTGCTTCCTCCACTGGCGTTCATTCCACGTCTTCGAGCCGTCTTTGAGAATCAAGCTTGCGACATCCCATAGTTCTAGGTAGCCATATCTGCGATCTTTTGGCATGCCAAACATCAATCCTCGAGTATCGAGAGGCTCGGCCACCAAACGATTAGGACGGCCATACAGGGCAAACGTGTCGAAGACCGGGAAGAGGAAGCGCATCATGATCTCGAAACCGGATACAGCAGGATGAGATTCGGGCATGACAAAGACGAAGCCTTCGGTTGTAGACTCTGGCTTGGAGTGAATCGTGATCTGACCTTCAATCTTGACCAAGGTAGATTGGTCGATGAGAGGCTTAGACTGCGGATATATGGCGTATGCTGAATATGCTTCGGTGATGGTGGCGATCGGCCGAGTCCTTTTTGTAACCTTCTTGGTTTCGTAAAACCTGATGTCGCCCTTTAACACAGGCTGTGACTTATCATATGCGCCGCGCTTCTTCATGGTCTTTTGCAACTTTGCGTACTCTTTCTCGTCTGGAGGATTGACAACACACCAGCAACGGCGCCATGGAGTACCAGCTCCAAACCGCACCCTTGCCCAATCTTCGTGTTTCATTCTTGTGCGCTCCATGATGTCGCGAATGTTGTTCAACGTCTTGCCCTTGCCAGCAATCAAAGAACCGGTATAGGCCTCTTGGAGGGCTGTGTGTTCGTACATGGCCAGGCGAATGCCAGAAGTCCATTGAGTCAAGGAGTTGAGAGAGTTGAAGTGTAGGAGATATCTGTTGTTCGCAGCTGTGGAAACACTCAGGACGTTCTGCAGAGTCTGGCCTGTCGTACTAGACCCAGTCATGGGTAACGAAGGAATCTGTATATATTAGCACGAGCCCTGTGTAGATGAAGCAGTTGCCAAACCATCTTGATTGAAGCATCAGCCAAATTGATAAAGGTCGGAATGACTTCGCCATCTGCACCGGCAACATCGAGCTGAGCAGCATCCCAAAGAGACACCACAGTGCCAGAAAGCTGGGCAAACACTTCAGACCATTCTCTGTTTGGGCTCGGGCGTCCTCCTAGCAGCTTGTCAGCTTCGGGTGTCTTCGATTTGTAGAAGCTGTGAGTGAACTCTTACTTGTGTCCAGATCGTGCAGCATCAGAAAGTAGCCCTCTTGATATAGTTTGTTCGAATGGCTGTTCAAGTATGTAAAGATGGGCATCAGCTCGGGTAGAGTATCTTTTTCGAGCGCCATGACTGGAGGATGATAGGTCTGGATCATGGACAGCGGACGCGAAGACCGCCTCTGCGAGATATCGTCTGTATAAGACTCGGAGCGAGAAGGACGGTGACGAGGAGAGGAGCGAGGGCTGAGCGGAGGAGAGGTAGAAGCAGCTTCGGGGAAGAGAGCGTCAACATCAGCATTAGTTGTGGAAGGCGCGACCTTCTGGGGCGAGGAGGAGGAAGATGGGGAAGGAGCGTCGTCAGCAGGTGAAGTAGCAACGTTGGTGGAGGGAGGTAAACGCGGTCCACCCCATTGGGAGATGAAGGAGAGCACTGCAGTGTCCGCCCAGTTAGCTTATATGGCCCAAAGTTGCACGAGCTGCTGCTGTTGTCCACCCAGGTGAGCATAGTCCGGGGACACTGACACCCACCCGTCACAACGCGGAGCAGTGTAGAGTAGAGTAGAGCAGCAGAGACGCGAGGATCGACGGGGTTGCACGTTACCTCTGGCACGCCCGGGAGCCATGTTTGGGCGAGTTGGAAGCCTGGAAACCGGGGGAGAGGGAGTAGGTAATGCACAAGGCTACACGAGATTGGGAGTGACGGAGTTTCAGCGATAGGCGAATGAGAAGAAGAAAAAGGGGACAACGTGATCACGTATCACGTAGGGCTCGGTAGCTATGTATAGTATAGGTGGATGCAGCTGGAATCAGGGCTCCAGGCTTGCTGCTTCTATACCGACACCGACACCGACCAAAGACCAGATGGATTATGTATGACGGAGGAGCTGCAACCAGGATCAGCCAGGCCGGACAGGCGGATGGCGCGGAACGAGCAGTAGTCGGACGGGGCTCACAAAAGACCAAAAGACCAAAAGACTGCTGGAGAGGAGGGAGGATGTGTGGGTAGTGTTCGATTGGCAAGCAAAGAAAGAAGAAAAGGATTGGTTGCTTGATTGATTGGGAGGGAGGATGAGTTTGCCAGCCAGCGTGCGTCGTGACGGACAATTGACACGAGACGCGAGAAGACAAAAGGCGTGTGTGTGTGGGTGGGTGCGACAGAAGCAAAAAGGGAAAAAAAGGATATAGAGGTCTTATTGTATTTATTGGTCCAGTAAGTAGCAGTAGCAAGTAGCATCATTACATATTGAACGAGCGAGAGAGAGACTTTGCCCAGTTGGGCGGTGGTTCGGTCTTTTTAACGCGCGGCGAGAATGAGAATGGGTTAACAATTCACAGGTCAACAGTATCAGGGCGGGTCTCTTTTAACGGTTCCCTACCGGCTTCAGTGCTTTCGACTACAATTATACTAACTACACTAGGCATGTCCGGCCTAGCTGCAAGTCGACGCCAATACATGGTGGTGATCATGACGACGCGCATACACACACGGACGTGACTCGAGGACATGATTACATACAGTCCATGCTTCGCTTCTTTGACTGAGCCGCCGCTGGACAATGGACAGACAAGTGAAAGTGAAACAGATCTCGTGCTGCCATGACGCCTCTCAAACAAAAAGTATCAACTGCGCCCTCCTCTCTCCTTTGTCAGTCTGTACATATATCCATGGACAGACAAACCTAAGTGGTCACCGTCCAGCCAAGCAGACAAAAGCCTCGGCGGCTGGCGGTGCTCACTTGCTGACGACTAATATCGAATGGATGGAGAGAAAGGGACCAACAACAAAAGATCTAGGTGGGACTGGCAACAATTAATTACTGGGTCGCTGGAACTGCTGGGAGAGGAACTGGCTGGAGATGCGAGGGCATGGATGGCATTGACGCCGCTCCATCGCATCCGGCACACACGCACACACACACACACAGCTGATGCTGCCACCCAATAATCAAAAAGTATGAATACGTCGTATCCGCTCGCTGCTTTGCGTATATTCTCACATAATCGCCATCCTCTCTTGACAACCAACTCGCGACTCATTCATCGTCTTACGCGCCAGGATGGATGCTTGCCAGTCGCCACGCGCTCTCTCTCTCTCTCAATGGAAGAAGACACAGACATTCATTACTCAAGCAGCGCCTCTTCATCATCATCATCATTCATCATCATCACAAACCTACCACTACTACTACTCCGCCTCCTCCAGGACTCCCAGTCCATTTCTGCCCAGACTCTCGAATGTATGTATGTACGTACACAGTACAGCAGCTCTCAGGCGCAGGTTCTAGTTAGCAGACATGTCCCACGTGTTGCACCACCACCTCTCTCCCATCATCCCAGCCAAGCCCAGCATGCGTGAGACCCTTTTCCCCGGGTGTTACCTTGTACCCTCGTACCCTACCTACCTATCTACCCCAGCACAAGCAAGTAGGGCCGGTCCCCTCACCTAAGAATGCCTTTCAGACTATCAGGCTTTCAGCAGGTAATCAAGTGATTATTAGGTCCAGCGTCAGTCTCGCCAGAAAGAAATGATTGCATCGCACCGGGGCGGGCAACTAAACGATCGCAATCGTCATCGTCATCGTGACAGCCACGCAAATCTTACTCGTACTCAAAAAGCCACAGCCAGCGCCATTCGTTTACCGCCAGCCACTATCTCGTCTTTTCTTCCACGCGCTACCGCAGCACGGCCTGAGCCGCTTCCGTCCACTACTGTCCCGATGTGGAATGGGCGGTGCACGTGATGAGGCTCGGTTGAAGAATGGATCGTAGCTGGGCCGTCTGGGCAATAAATAATTAATGTATAGGTTAGCCGTTCTTGTTCCATCGTCATCGTCATCATCACCATCATCAAATCTTCCATGCGACGATCTGGAGACTTGATATTGCAATTTCGATTCTTGTCCACCATCGTCACGGCACTGGAGGTATCACATACCCGGCGTGTGGAATGCTGAACAGGCATACCCGTCACTGGCTGCTGCCACCGTGGACGAGTATGACAATGATCCAGTCCGTCACCTTGCCAAGAAGCCGTCAAGTAGAGGCATAATCCACGTAGAGCACGACGAGATGGGTCAGAGTAGATAACATCGTCCTCCACAACATCAAAAACACACAAATCCCATCTAAGTACACAAGATAACATTCTAAAAGTCCATGCGCCCAACACCGTCTTCTTGTAACACACTCGTCACAACCATCACCATCACACCTCAGGCATACATCACACTTACCACCACCACCACCACCACCACCACCACCACAACCCACTACTACACATCACCATCATCACCATCATCACCATCATCACCATCATCACCATCATCACCATCATCACCACCAGCACACCCACCACCCCATCATTTGTCCCGCTTATACTCGTCCACAAACGTCCAGCCCTACAGCGGAACACCCCGGCAAACACACACAACATACACACGCCAGACACGCGTCATGACATAAGCATGGCTACAATCTGGTGCGGGGCCCATACGTCCACTTACTATCTGATCCACGAGAGCGGACGTGTTAGTAGTGGTGGTGGTGGTGAGAAAGTGTTATATAGTTCTTGGATTCTATTTGAGGCCTTGGGGGTCTGCTGGGTATGTTTGCTGGGTATGTATATATGTGTGACTGCCCATGCATCTCGGTCTATCCATACCGTGCACTAATTACCGTCATGCCTTCCCAAAGCAGATCTACAAACCACATATTAAAACAGGCAGTCACACATCCAACCAGCCAGGCAAGCACGACCCAGACACCTACCCAATCCTCCTCCTCCATCACCACCATTCACAACACCCTTATTACCTAATACCCCAACGCACCTACCCGTCCATCCATCCCACGCCTTCCCAATACTATAACTAGTCCTATATAAAACTATCCCCATACATCCTCCTTTCGCACATCTGCATGAATTCCTCGGAAGAAAGACTACGGTCTGCATGCCAGAATTGGCAATGTGTACATAAGCTACAATAGCCAATGCATGCTGTGTGTGTGTGTGTGTCTCTCTCTTACAAGCAGATTCGCAGATGGGCGTTTGAGACACGTTCAACTCACGGAATGGTGGTGGTGGTTTTTCTTAGTGATGATGATGTATAGCGATGGATTGTAATGGTGATGACGGTGATAATAATGTCCATCAAACATATTATATCCAAGCATCCCCATCTCCATCCTATCCATCCATCTACACCCCCCTACCCCCTACCGCCCCATCATCGCCCTCCCAATCTCACTCCGCCACCCCTCCGCCCGCTCAAACCCATTCGAACACGTCGAGTAGTCCCTCAAAGCCTGATACACCTCCTCCCGACTGCCCAGCACAAACGGGCCATACTGAACCACCTCCTGGTCGAGCGGCACGCCCGCGACAAGAATGAAATGCCCCGTCTCCGCCGCATCACCCGGCACCTCCGCAAGCACCGTGTCGCCGCGCTGCTCAAACACGACGTTATGGTGCTGCGGCACCGTCTGCTGCCCACCGCCCTGTCCATCCCCTCCCGCGCCACCAAACACCGTCGTCCCCGCAATCGTATACGCAAACGCATTCCACCCCACCGGCAACGCCTGCACGATCCTCCCGCCCGGCCGAATCCTCACATCCAACAGCCAAACCGGCGTATACGCCAACTCCCTCACCGAATCCACGCCATGCGACCGGCCCGAAATCACCCTTACCTCCACCCTCCCCGCATCAACCACCACCCGCGGAATCTCCCCTGCGCGCAGGTCCCGATACCGCGGCTCGCACATCTTCAACCGCCGCGGCAGGTCAACCCACAGCTGCAAGCCCACATTCACATTCACATTCGCACTGCCGCTGCCAATACCATCCGCACTCTCCGTCTGCCGCGGCATCTCCGCATGCACAACCCCCCTCCCCGCCGTCATAAACTGCAAATCGCCCGTCTCGATAGTACCCCTATTCCCCGCAAAATCCTCGTGGTCGACGGCGCCAGCGAGCAGATACGTGATCGTCTCCTGGCCGCGGTGCGGGTGGTCGGGGAAGCCGGCGCCCGGGGAGATGGAGAAGTGGTCGAGCATGAGGAAGGGGGAGAGGCGGCGGAGCTTAGGCGAGCCGATGGAGCGGCGGACGCGGGCGCCGGCGCCTTCGGATTGTTCGGTTGCGAGGAAGGAGAGGGCGATTTTGCGGGGGGTGGTTTCGTGGGGGGGGTTGGTGAGGGAGGGGGAGGCGGGGGGGATGGTGGGGAGGTTGGGGAAGGGGGGTGGTGGGCTCATGGTTGAGGAGGTGGATTGATGGGTTGTGGGCTTTGGGATTGGGTGCTTTGAGGGCTGGGGTTTGGTTGGTGAGGAGTGGGCGTAGTCTGTGGGTTATTGTAGAGGCCGTGGTGATGTCTGGTATGGGTAGCTTTGCTTGGTAGAGATCGAGCGAGCTGCGATGATGATGACTGTTGAAAATGCAGAAACGAGAAGCCTCATCCGGGCAATGGTGGGTACTCATAGATGGGCGTTGAAGAACGAGAAGATGGTGGAAGCTTCATGGTTTGATGCCAAAGGGTTTGAAAGACGTTATCAATGATACTTGCCGGCGCCGGAGTGTGGAGACGAGGCTAGTTCAGCGATGACAATTGCTGATCAATAGGTTTGGAGGGGAAATGGAGATGCATTTGCTGCCTTGATGCCTGGTTAGTCAGACACAAGAACGTTCCGACTGTGGCGCAGATCATTCCCGTGAAAAAGCCTTCATTCGTCTTTGTTATATGCTATCATACTTCTCAGACTGACACCCATCATCCCCATATGCGCCGCCCAGCCGGGAATACGTGACCTACTCCACCAATCCCACCATCAGCAGTCGCCTCTGTCGTAGCAATCCCGATTCCGCACAGCCCTGACAACAAACACAATAACTACTGCAGCGCAACCCCCGATGACGACAAAGCAGCAGAGCAAAGCAATCGCAACCTTCCAGGGACTCCAGTCTCGTAACTTTGGTGTGATTTGATAGAAGCGGCCAGAGCCCTTTTCGGCCGGAATAAACACTGGTCCGGTATATGTCGGTGGGATTTGATTCTCGTTCTGCATCGTGTTGACTCGTCTCGGCATGTCTGGTAACGTGTATGGGCGGTTGAAAGATCGGAGACCTCTTCAAGATAGTTGTCAATACGATTTTATGGGTGACGTTTCTGTCGTGTTGTATCCGAAGTCGTGTTATGCGGAGGTTGGGTAGTGTAATGGTATAGCGAACAGCTCAAAATCAACACAAAGCGTCCCAGATGTAACGGCAGAAACTTTGTGAGGCAGTCTACCAAGGGCGGCTTTACATATCATACCAACATCAAAGAGTGCAAGCTACAAGGCTCTGGCCCCCACTCACTGTTGAAAGGTCAGTGGTGCTCCGCTATTGGCTTGCGAGGCGCAGCAGCTTTGTTTTGGGGGCCTTTCTCTTAAAGCATGAACTTGAATGAATCTGCAGAGGTCCGAGCGTAAGCTTGCGCCTGATCAGATCTTCATGAATGATACAAAGAGGAAAGCATTCCATTCCTGCGAGTGGACTCTCAAATGGTAGATGAAGAACCAACTTACGAGTATGCAGCATACTACGTGGGGATAGCGCCTTCGCAGACGAAGATATAATTTTTGTCTTCTTATAACATCAGGTTGCGCGCCCACACTGGCAAACCTTCTTCATCTTGAATGCATCGCCAATAACTGCCAGTGCCACGATACTCAAAATCAGTAGTCAAGCTCGATCTTGCTCTCAGTCGTCTGGTCAAGCTCACGGGCGATGCGACGTGGTGTTGGTTCGGCCCTGTCCAACGCCCTCTGCGCCTTCTCCTCTGTCTCAGCTTCCCTGCGATGCTTGTGCCGCTGCCTCGCCTGCTTGCGCTTCAGCCTTTTCGAGACTGTCTTCTGAAAGATGTTCGTTGATCGCTGACCATCGGCATCGCGACCATACGAGGAGGGCGTCGAGATCGGGGTCACTGCAGCCGCACCGGCCGAGATATCTTCATCACTGTTTTCCAATTGATTGTCTGTCCTCGTCTCTGTCTGAAGGCTTGTTTCTTGCTCAGCATCGAGCTGATCCGTCGTCTCACGTGACTCTGCACTTGGAATGGAATCATGATGAGACGAAGCCGCATCCTTGTGCTTAGCAACGAGCATTTCGGCCGCCTTGCGTTTCTGCTCTACACGGTTCGCATTCCGCCTTTTGTTCCGCTCGTAGTTCTTTTGCCTCTTGGCAAGGATCTGCTTGACTTCTGAGCTTCTGAAAATGGCGATTTGTTCATCTGTGAGTGTGCGTTTCACGCCGTCGTCGTAATAGCCCAGTCCATCGTCGTCGTCATCATAGCGGTATTCATCATTCCATTGCTCGTAGAAGAATGATTCCGGCAGAGATGCCGATGGGAAATGCACGAGTCCAAACTGCCTGAGATCGTCCTGCCAAATCTTAGCAAGTCAACCTACCTGGAGCTGCAGTCGACGTACTTCAGTCACCGTGGGAATATTGAACGTAAGGGACATGGCGGAGATATAGACCTAAATCACCTCCGCTGCCCTCCTAACGCTCTATTCTCAGGATGTTTCGAATACTGTAATTATGGCGTGGTTGGTTCTAAGAAAGGAAAGGCGACGAATCGACGCACATAACAAGCGCCTACACCAAAAGAAACGCGTTTTAGTCCGTAACGGGTTAGCGCGTAACCTCAAGTGCCGCGTGGGTCAGTCCATGATGACGTCGGACGTTCCACCTCACGACTCCAGCCTGGAAGCATCAATGCAAAACACAGAAGACAACCCGCTGTAGCCATGAAACACATACAGCAGCTCCTTCCACTCACCCTCCTGTGCTTTACCCTCACCGCCACAGCGCGATACCCACCTCCCTCCGCGCGACACAAGACCCTCGAGAACCCCGCCATCAAACCCAACCAGCAATTCCTCCATCCTCCTCAAGCCGCAATGCCACCCAGCGACATCGCGGCCGGCGTATACATCTCCGACGTCATCGGCAAGACGCAAGATATCGCCATCTTCAGCTCGCTCACTCGCGACATCGACAGCGTATCGGGGCGGCTAGAAGACTCGTCGCAAAACGCCACCGTCCTAGCACCCAGCAACAGCGTGATGAGGAGTCTGCCACGAAAGCCATGGGAGAACCCTGGCGATTATGGAACCTACGGCTCCGATGCGTATAGTGGGCAGAGTGGCGAGGACAGAGCGCAGGCAAACTTGAGGAAATTCGTGGAGGCACATGTGGTGCCTGTGAGTCCGTGGACCGAGGGCGAGAAAGTGAAGACGTTGGCTGGGAATGAGATCTGGTGGGAGGTTAGGGATGGGAAGAAGATTGTAAGTGCTTGATAGCTACTCTACAGGAATGCTGGCTAACGAGCCTCTAGATCAACCCCGGAAGCGTCGAGGTTTCCAGTATTGCTGATAAGGTTGGTAATGGGGAAGTCTGGATCCTCAATGGAGTTGTCAATTACCAATGACCGCTCAACCCTTTTTTACGTTCACGATTGCATTATAGAAGGGCGTTTGTCAGGGGGACTATTGATATCACCGTAAGACAACCCGGGCTGTTGTTGGTAAGCACGGCATGTGTAGGCAGTGTTGCGGCTTCTATAGCCATGACCAATTACCACTGTTACAAGGAATGCTAAGATTCTAGCACAGCGACTACACAGATGTTCTCGTATATAGACTTCTCATTATCTAATGGCACAGAAGACAGCCAATCATGTAAGACCATTCTACTTCCAGACCTGGCCTCCTGCTCTGAGTAATGCGCAGCGCACCATTCCGCCCGCCGATCACACAAACATCCATACATTGACAGATATGTAATCTGGAGCATATGGTCTCTCGTATAATAAATAGATGGTGCCAAACACAGCACGAAGCAGGGAACCCCACCTCTCCTCACCTCGGCTCGTCTCAACTCCCCATGACCAATACCTGATATCAACATGGTAGACGTATCAATGGCAATCGACCTCCAACGACCCGACAGCACCACCACCGCCAACATGACAACAACAGTACCAAACACCCTAACCTTCACCCAAGAATTGGAGAACAGCGCCATATGCATGACCTGCGGCACGCAATACGCCATCCCCCTCTCATCAGCCCCAAAGACATGCAGAATCTGCGCCGTACGTAGAACAAAAACACCAGTCTCTCAAACCACCACATATCAATCAAACATGTAACAATACCCACAGGACCCAAGACAATTCATCCCCGGCAACGGCCAAACCTGGTCCAGCTACGCGCAAGAGCGCAACAAGCACGAGAACCACTTCACCCAAGACCCGCACGACAAGCGGGATCTGGTTCATCAACACCGTGCCAAAGGCATGCATGCCCTCCTTTCAAAAAACCCCATCAGCACCGCACCTGTAGCTCTAGACACAACAACAACAAACAATCTAACAACCACCCCAGCTCGGCATCAGCCAGCGCGCAATCCTCATCCGAACCCCACACGGCAACATCCTCTGGGACCTCCTCGCATGGATCGACTCAAAAACCAAAACCTGGGTCCGTCGTTCCCCTTCTCCCCCTCTTCCAAACTCTAACCCCAAACCCCAAGATAACATCCCAAGGCACCCTCACAGCAATCATAATCTCACACCCACACTTCTACACCACCCACGCGCTCTGCTCCACGCTCTTCCCACACGTCCCCATCCACACGCACGCCCGCGACACCGCATGGCTCAACTACCCCACAACCCAGCCCTCTCGCCGCTCACAAGCCCGTCTCACACGATCCTGCCGGGACTCGTAACAGCCGTTTGCGCGGGCAGGCGGGCATTTTCCCGGCTCTCTGGTTCTGCACCTGGCGTCTGATTCGTCGCGCAGGGCGACTCTAGGCGGACTGGAAGCCTCGCCGGCAGAAGGATCAGATGGCTCGGCGGAGGCGGTGGGAACGCTGTTCGTTGCAGATACCTGACGACGGTGCCGTCAGCGCATACGCCGGCTTTGCATCGGGTGCCTGGTACGCCGACGTATGCGTTCATGTGGAGTATTCCGAACATGCAGCCGCTGGCGCCGGAGGCGATATTTGGGATCTGGGAGGCGCTGAGCGGGCTGGACTTTGGGGCTACGTATGGCGCGCGTTCACGGGGCAGGATGTGCGGGATGTCGAGTTGAAGAGGAGGGTGCTGGAGAGCATGCAGGGACAAGTGAGACGGAGCGGGTGGGAAGAGGCTCAGGCGGACATCTTGAGGGTCAGGATGTGAGAGAATGGGATGGATGATGCATACATATGTGGGCTCCAAGGAGAATGCAACTCCATCGAATCTGATGACAAGGGGGCACACTATCGTGAATGATCACCATGCTCAGAAACATAATAATGAATCGATTTGTTTGCTCTTGCATTACAGACGCCGTATCAGACCAATTGAAACTATACCTAGCATACTCGTGCGGCCGACCCCATCTGACCAAAATAGACGAAGACTCATCCCATCGCTTGGCGAGGTAAACATTCGCGAAACGTCCATCCCCGGCTGGGTGTCATACGATTTTGTACAGGGCAACATATATGAAAACTTTAGCATGATGGGCCCAAACTAGACCACCTTCTTCAAAAGAGCAGTATATCCACCATCAGTTGAGTCGAAAGTGGGTATTACCGACGTATAAGATGCAAACCTCGTGCAAATGAAAGGAACCAGGACCTTTCTAGTGATCAAGCAGTGCCTGCTGGAACCTCGGTCGACTCTTTGACTGTCTTTTCTGGCTCGTCTTCATTTGCTTCTTCCGCTGCCGCATCAGACATGATAACATCTTTTGTTTCATCAGCTTCAGGCTCCTCCTTGGGAGGGACAGATTCCTCCTTATCGTTAGGTGCTGTCGATTCTTCCTTGTGGCCATTGGTGAAAGCAGGCGGCGCCGCTGTCACTGGTGTCTCGCTTGCACTCTCGAGAGTCTTGTTCCAAATATCCATCAGGGCAGTGGATCTCTTGACGAAGTTGTACTCTTCATCCTTTGGAGGAACTGGCGAAAGCTTGGTGATGCCTCTCAGCACTTTGTGAATCTTGGTCGCTTTGATGATCTCGGCTTCCAAATCCTCGTGTTGTTCCAACTGCTTCAGATGACTGTCCATTGCATCCATATCTTCGGCTTTGGGTGCAGTATCCTTGTTCAAGAAACCCTTTTGTAAGCGATGACGAAGATACAGGACTGTCTTCTGCGTCTTTGCCTGCCTCTCAGGCCCGGTCAATTCCACCGCCGCAGGCGACGCGGTGGCTTCAGCCTTGGCCTTCTTCTCCTTCGGCTTCTTTGACTTTGGCTTCACAGCCGAGTCCGCGGCAGGGGTCTTGGGCCCATTAACCTTCAGCTTCTTAGGGGTCTTTGCCGCCTGATTACGACGTTAGTGTTGTCTGCCGCTTCAAGAGATATACATACTTTATCGTCCACATCGTCGCCGTCCTTCTTCCTCTTCTTATTCTTTTTGCTAGAGTCACCGGCAGCGTCTTCCATCTCTACGTCGTCGTCATCAGCCTTGGCACTCTTCCGACGCGCAGCTTGCTCCTTTTTAGCTGCCTTTTCTGCAGCGCGAGCCTCTTTTTCCTCTATATCCTGCTGAATGGCTACCTCGTGCTCAGAAAGCATTGTTTTGAACCATGATAAATCATGCTCCTCTGCGGCAATGCCGTAGGCGTCCCAGAGGCTTTGAGACTTCTTGCCTTTATCCTCGGTACTGTAGATACGCTTTACCTCTTCGACGTCAAGAGGTCGTAGATCAGTGTTGACTAGCCAGGCACTGAGACGAATTCATCAGTAACAAGATCGCTGTGTAGGTATGCTAGAGAGTAGGCATGGCCTAAGATGGTGACAACTCACAATTCGTTGGTACCAAGGAACATGACAGGGTAGCGACGGTCTCGCGCGTTTTTTTGGCCTTCGTGGAAATCTTCGCGATAAGATCCATCGGGTCGGGCAGCGCTGACAGGCCGCTTCGAAAGCAGACTTTCAGGTAGCATTTCCTCATCGCAGATGATGGCGGGCCACGGGGCGTGACCCTTGAATATGGCAAACCATAGGTCGCCCGGCTTCGCGTTCAGATGCAAGACAGGAGGGGCCTTCTTTTTGCTTGCCGGTGTCTTCTTGCCTTTGTGCTCAGGAACGCCAGAGGAGCCTTTTCGCTTGCCATTCTTAGGAGCTGGCGTGCTTACCGGGGCTGTATCTAGTCAGTGACCACTCAGGCTGAGCGCGTATAACGCGTCGCAATTGCTTGGACAGAGCGCGCATTACCGGGTGTAGCCGATCCGGTATCAGCATTATCTTGAGTTACGTCCTGCTTGGTAGCAGTGCCATTGGTATCACCGGTGGTGGCTACTTCTGCGACAATTAGATTTGTCGAAACTATGCTGCGCTGATTCGCAAGACCCACCTTCAGCGACACCAGCATCTTCCTTCGACTCAATTGCCTCAGTCGTTGTTGTAGTATCGGCAGCAGGGGCGCTCGCAGTTGTGTCTAGGTCAGCAGAACGCGTTGCCGTCTCCTCTGGCTTGGCGTCTGCGACAGGTGATTGTGCAGGTGCGTCGTCGGACATTGTAAGGTGAGGGCGACAACGTGTGAGAACGTTGGGAAGATGTGCGGGTCGCTGATATGAGAGCCGACGCGTGTGGGATCGAGCGCGACGCGAAGGTTACGTGTAGAGACGTAAAAGAAGGTGGACTTGACGTGGAACGATGGTTGGGATGAAGTTGTCGATGAGAGGTGATGCGGGTGATGGATGGACGGAAGAACGGGGTGAGGTTGGTGTAGGAGGTTGAGAGAAAGCAAAGAACCACCTTAAGATTTGAACGCCGGCAGCAAGAGCTCGGTGGTGGGGATCACGTGATTTGGTACGTCGGGTTGTTGATGCGCCACGCCAGTCCTCGGCTCGAGAAACGGCGGACCAGGCAAACAGACGAGTTTGCAGAGGCGATTGCTCTCGTATGGACGCAGTGAGATACGGACTCAACAATCTGGTCTTGCAATCCGGATGCTCATTGTTCTGCTGGGGAGGAATTTGCGTGCGTGGTCCAGGTGGTGTGTCCCGCTCGATCGGGGATCGCGCAACATCAGCAGCGCATTCGGCCGCCACCGCCCCGGGGCATCCAGCTCCTCATCGAAACCTGAACAAGCCCCTCATTCCTCGTCGCGATCAGTGCGTCTCATTCGAACAGACGACGACAAGGGTTTTGCGTTGTCGTCGTGTCGCATCATCTCTGCGAAACAAACCATCCCAAGCTCGAGGGCTTCTCTACGTCCTCTACTGCTGGCTTCTGAGCGACAATGTCATCTAGCCGAGTCGTTCGCTGTAAACCAGAACCACATTCTCCAGTTCCAGGCTCTTAGCTCGTAGCTGAGGAGCTTTACAGGTTCATACGTGCTCTGAGCTTTTCGAATCGAAACTGTAACGTGTAAATATTGGCGAGATCGCAATGATTCTAATCACTCAGTAAATAACTTCAGGTGCAACTTGGATTACTGATGAACTATCACATCACCCGAGACGAGCAACGTCTATTTCGGTCGAGATAATTCGATTGAGAAGATGATCAAGCGTGCCTGCGTGTGTTAGTTGCAGTACTAGCGTAGGCTCAGAATTACTTACTAGCTACATTAACATACTGGTCCTGGACCCTATTAACGTCTCGCCTCAAGACAGTCATCGTCCTAGCACCCTGACGCCCTTGACGCCCTTCAATATGCGCGGAAACTGCTTGAGTATCTCGAGCAGGTCCAGCATCATATACACCTGCCGAGATAGGGCTATATCCGAAGGCAAGGTTATGGCACAGGAAGGATCGCCGACCATGTAATATCATAACTCAGCGAGATGTCCACTTTTAAGGTTTCTAGAATAGATACTCAAGTACGCCACCAGAGATGAATCTTCTCTAGCATAAGACGTGGACCGTTGGATCCAGTCACGCCACAGTTGCGTAAGACACTTCACCAGAGGTACGAGATCACACCGAATCATCAATATAGTCCTGCCCTTGACCTTGTATACATTGACCTTGTATATACAAGGTCGTCAGAGATTCACTAGTCGCGTTGTCGTGGGTGTAGATCAATGGTATCTTTAGCGGACCACGCCGAAGCACTTTCGCCATGTCAAGCTATGTGTTTATTTCCCATGCTCTTTCTGACGTCTTAAGCATATAGCATCACTCTTCCCCTGTCGAGTATGGGTTGCAAGCAGTGAGAACTTCGGGGATTGGCCGAATTGTCATGCCACCTGTACCCATCGCGATGTTGCCGTGAGCGGTCCTGTTCGAACGAATACGAAGGATGTCCAGAACATTATGTCCCAGTATATACACTTGGCTCTTGTAAATTGTGGACTGGAAAGAGGCCCTGGAAGTCTGTGTTTGTAAAGGAGCTGGTTCTCAAGTCCGACGTCAAATCGATAGAGTGAGGTGGACGGCTACGCAATCGGGAGAAATGGCTCTAGAAATAACTCGGTTCATTCCGTAAATCTGGCTTCAAAGGACGTTGGATCTATTCCGATGATGGAAGTACTGTCTGGGCCGCTTCCCTACAGAAAAGTGATGCATGCGTCGCCCGCGGTTGAGGTTCGACGAGCGCCAAGAGATCGTTTAGTCAATCTAATCTGTGAATCACGTGCCATGGCCCTTGAAACAGTATTTCAGTCAATGACTTATAGAAGACCAGAATCTTTGATGCAGCGTTGCTACGAGATCAAAATCAGTACCCAGCGCATAGCCACTCTACTGCAAAACAACCAGCTATGAGCCAATAATGCACAAGTCTTTTATCAACAGAACACGACCAAAACATTAGGCAGGAAGCACTATTCAAAGGTAATGCTCTATACCTCGACAGTAGATACGACGAATCACGGGAATGCATCACGCGGAGAATTGGTTATATTAAGCGTGTATTTCCTACAATACGTGGCGGTGATCTTCGATACCTGGACAGAGAATTGTGTCCAATAACGTCTGGGATATTTCTCAGACTGATGTAAGCAATAACACGATGGACTAAACCGGTGTTTGCCTGGGTGGCAAGTACGTGAGCTATAAGGCTACTCAAGTTAAACCCCGTGGAAGCTGGGAAAGAGTCAGCGGTGATGTAGGATGGAAATTATGGGTCGATACGAAGGTCAGTGCGACAGAAGGGCCAAAGAAAGTAGCTTCAGCTTTGCTCAATCGTTTCATGCCGGGTTTCCTCTCATTGCGGTTTCGTCCTGACTCGCTCGTCTGAGCGCCATAAGCTTTTGTTTTAGAAATTTCTCTCTGAGTTCAGAACTTGTAAGTGTTGTCGTGGACTTGCTCTATGGAGAGGATCAGTAAACCTGGATCACTTCCTATCACAGAGGGGAAAGGAGGTCAAGAGGATGAGTTACGGATATTGGGAATGTGCGCTAGAAATACATGGTGTGGATGGGATACAAGTCATGAAGAGTGTAGCTATGCGGATGCTTTATGGTAAGCTCGGGACTATTCACCCACCTCTTCCGGACTGTCGATGTCCATCTTGTCAGCTGATAGAGTTGTTGATTTTGTCTTCTCCATTGGGGATCTGCGGTCAATTTCAGGAGACACTGTTGGTCGATGTCGCTTCGACATGGGCTCATAACGTTCCACGGAGGGTCTTCTTTTGCGAAGCGCAGGTGACACTTGAGAGTGATTGGGACTTCTGCTTCGGCTTCGCGACGGGCCATGTCTGCGTGCTTCTCTTGTCTTGTCCTTTCGAACATCAGCTCGGAACCTTCTAGAATTGTCATCACTTAGGGAGGGAGATCTCCTGCGTCTGTTCCTATTCTTTGTGCGATTGCGAGATGGCGATCGAGAACGTGAAGACCGCCGGTTTCGTGAGATCGAGCGACTTCTGCGGCGAGGAGCTCGTCGGGGAGATCTGTCACGACTGGAGTATGATCGAGAACGATCTCTTCTTGCTACCTTTCTTCTGGGTGAACGTGAGCGGGATCTAGCGCTTGGGGTCAAGGATCTTCTCTCATCTCGACCACGACTACCGCCGGGCGACTTAGATGTGTGTTTCTGCTTTCTGCGGCTCTGTGGTCTATGGCGGGGTGGGCTCCGAGAACGGGATGTAGAGATGGAGCGAGACACGCTCGGAGATCGTCGTCTCTGCCTTGGGCGTGGTGAAGCCGACCGTGACCGGCCCGAGGACGGTGAGCGAGGGCGGCGTCGAGGATCGAACCGATTTCCTCGGCCAGAAGGAGCATAAGTATCAGCTTCACGGCGCATGAAGCCACGGTCTTGGGAGCCTCTGCGACGTCGAGGAGGAGATCTTGAGAACCTGCGACGATCGAAGTCTCTGCCCGGTCCACCGCGATGACTAGCTCTACCACGACCACGACCTCGCTCGCCGCGTTCTCTTTGCCTAACGGAATCCAGGTCTCGCTCGCGATTGCGATCGTCCTCTCTACGCTTCCGCGTCTCTTCTGCGACTTTCTCTTGGCGGATCTGCAGTGAAACTCAACACGGCTCTCTACAATGTATGGAGGCTAATACTTTTTCCTGAATCATTTCTAGTTTCTTCGCTTCAAGTAGCTCTTTCGGGACGCCCTGGGGACTGCTTTGCGCACTTATGCACATCTGCCACAGCTCTTTGCAGAATGTTGCGACTTCACGATCCAAGAAACCAGTGAGCTGGATCTGTATTTCTTTGATTTTTGGCTGTTGTGAAGTCAGGTTATGTGCTAGAATGCAAAGGCGGTTTTGACCTACGAATGGTGATGGCGTTTTAGTTGGATCCAACAGGTTACAAACAAGCTCGACCAAGACCTCGTCTTCCTGTTTGAGGATGTCCTGAATCTTACCGCCAATCCATCTGTGGTGCTTGTTAGCACATTACACGCGTTACTAGTGACAGAGCACATACTTCTTCATGACATCGAGATTGACCTTGCGCATGTCCACCTTCTCGTCAAACTCAGGCGGGAACTTGGTCCGCTTGAGGAGCTTCTGGTCTACCGTAAGCGCCATGGTGGTCGATTGAAGGTAGGAAGCGAAGAGGTGAGCTTGACAGCAACTTAGCAAGTCGGGCGTGGGTGAGGTGTTCGACCGGGATGATGTCGGTCGCGCCGATTGTTTGTGAGCTAGATTGCGCTTAGCCTTATCAGGAACTAGCGGCTAATTACCACACCCGCAACTATACTTTGGAATTCACTTGCACTCAAGGTACCTTGCAGTTCACTTGCACTCTAGCGGTGAGACTTCGCCGTCAGTGAGATAGACTCAAATCAAGGAAGTCACGAGGAACTCAAAGTATGTCGAGTTATCAATTAGTGTCAAGCCACGTGCAACACAGACAGTAGATGGCGTACATGACCTCCTCATTAGGCTGACTGCGGAGATACGTGCAACTATCTAGCTTCGAGATGGAATGTGGATATTAGAAATTAAAACACACCGCCGGGAGGAGCTGTGGGCAAGCGTAGAAGTAACGATGGTGGTATCTCATCACAGCCGGTAAGAGCTGTGTACATGTCCTGATATCTGCTCAGCCTTCGTGTGCTGTATCGTCTTTCTACAACATCCCAACTCGTGGCTTGTTGACACATCCATCAAGTCTACTTTACAGTTTGCATCTCTATTCATCCGCTGTCCATCGTGCTCGGGGTCATTCTTTGTCACTGAGCCTTCTGCCTTATTCTTCCGAGTCCCTCTTAGCGTTTTCGACCATGTCTGATGTAAAGGTCACTGTTGGCGGTGTCACCATCTTGGTAGACCCCAGCAGTCAGACGTTGCGTACAATCAGTGAGTATCAGGGCCGCGTTGAAATGGTGCCTGCAGTACCACTAACGTATAACCATCAAAGACGTAGATGGGGCCGCTGGTAAGAGATTATCGATAATCCAAACAGCTTCGCAAGGAGTCTAACCCATCGGTAGATGGAACAGATGCTCCTGTCGGGTCTGAAGTCGTCACTGAGCCTGCCAAAGAGGTGATAGAGGATGACCAAGTAATGCTCGAATCGACCAGGGACAAGACCGCCGATACTGTTGAAGAAATCAAGGATGTGACCGGTACCACCGACGAGAAGCCTGTTGACGCATCTAAGGAAGTTGTGGATGAAGTCAAGGAAGTGTTCGAGGCCACGAAAGAGAAGGTTGCGGAGGTCGTTGAAGCAATCAAGGAAAAGATTGAGGATGTCCTTGGAGAGGCGGAAAAGCAGACCCCCAACACCGCAGATGATGTCAAGAACACTGCAGAGAAAGACAAAATTGACACTGGGGCCGTAGCTACCTCTGAAACTGCTGATGAGTTCAAGGATGCAGAGGAGCCACAGTCGGTACGACGATCGTCTGTTTTCAAGGAGGTTGAGACTGGGACCAATCCAGGCAAGTCGCTCCCTCCACTGACGATGCTTTGAGGCGTGTCTTGTATACACCCAAGTGCGGGCTGCCAGGTGTCATTTCTGACGTGTTGGGATGTGACACGCGTTTGAGGATGACATGACTGCTATCTGTTATGGCTGTCCTAGCTGACGTACTACAGAGGGTACCGCAGTGGTCGAGATCTCGGAGATTCCGACTGCGGAAGAGTCTGCGGCTGGTGCTGAGCCAGTCCGAACGCTTGAGACCGTACCGGTCGATGATGCCTCAACTTTGAACGAGGGCGCTCAGAGTGCCATAAACCGCAAGTCCACTTCCGTCACTTTTGACAAATCTGTGTCCGAAGTCACCGTCCCTGTGAAGAAGGCTGGTCGAAAGATCGATAAGGCACGAGCAAAAATACCCAATGGTATCTGGAAGCTTATCCTGGGAAGCTCTCTTGTCGATGTGGTGAAAACAAAGCTTCTTGAGCTTGCTGCGAATCCGGCATCTCCTCCACCGTTGCCTCAAGGCGATGAAGTTGAGAACGTGACTGTAAAATAGGAGCGCGAGAACAACCCACAACCCGCTCGCATTCCCGCGACACACTTCCGAGCTACTTCGTCATTGTATCCCCTATGACTCTTGTCTTTAATGCCTGGTCCTAGGGCCAGCGCGCATCCATAGTCCTAGAACCTACTTTTCGTTCCTAGCCCTGTCACTGCGCAGGTCTATGCTGTTCTCTTGTGTGTCATTATCATGAAGCATAGATCATATGCAGATGCCAATGCGCCCCGAACTATCATTCATATGTATCCAAGACGTAACCTGAAATGTATCCAAGACGTAACCTGAAATGTATCCAAGACGTAACCTGAAATGTATCCAAGACGTAACCTGAAAAATGTGGTCGGCTCATGAGGCTGCCAGACCTCCTCTTGCTTCGTCATCTTTTCTTCGTTCGCCGTGTGTTGTCTCTCTTGGACCTCCGCTCCTGCAGTCTTTGCATATTCGCCTTGGCTCGTATGACTTCATTGTGATCATCTCCTACGCAGATCAGCGCGAGTTTGTGATACTGCTCCCACAGGAGACACGCCGATTCTGCGTCATCTGCACATTTCTCCTGTATCAGTGCCCCTGTGGTCAGCCTGTCAAAATCGTTTATTAGCCAGAAATCACTACGTCTCCCTGCCTGGATGACTTACATATCACCCAACTGGCTCATACTCAGATATCCCTCCACGACTGCGTCCTCCATGACTTCGATCAACTTCGTCTGAATGGAAGGCAAGCGCTCGTCGTCCTTCATTGTCCGGTGATTGGTCTTCAACTCCTGAAAGAAGCCACGAATATCTGCCCAGCGCCCCTTCATCCGATGCCTGCGGCGATCGGAGGCTGACCAAACTGGCGATTTCGGCAACTGTCTAGCAGGTTTCCGACCTCTCGAGGGTGCGCTGGCACCCTTTCCCGGTACTCTCTTGTTGGCCTCCACTACGCCAATGCTCTCACATCCGATGGCATGCACCGCCGCCATCGACCCCGACTCCTCACACAGCTCACACGCACACTCGAAGCCCCACTCCCTCATGTGCTCCCTCCGCTCCTCACTCAGCCTAATCTCACCACCGCCGTAATCGACCGTCACTTCCACGCCCGCCCCCAGATCACACATTGCATGCACCGTCCCGCGTGCAATGCGGTCGTTGAAGGCCGGGAAGCTGTTCGGCCGACACGAGTGATTGATCATGCTGATCTCCGCATACAGAATCTGGCAAACCACCGTATCGTCTTCGTCGTATGCCGCGTCTGCCACGTCTGCCGCGCCCGACCGCTGTCGGTCGTGCTGGTACGCGTTCAGGTTGAACTTGGAGATCACGCCGGGCCAGCCGGCGTGTCCTGCCAGTCTGTCGAGCTGGGCTTTGCGGGGCGCGGGGAGGGCACGGTACCGGGCTTTTATGGCTGCCGTGCGTGCTTTCTGCTTCGTGCTCCCGCTGTATTGGATCAGGGGAGTCTCGGAGAGGAGGCGGGTGCCGGCGCGGATCGGCTTGCGGGTGTAGACGGCACGCCCTTTGGAGGGGTGGGTGCGTTCTTCGAGGAGGTCGTTTATGACACGTGATGGTGGGGATGGAGTGGTGGTAGGGGCGATTATGGGGGTTTCGGGACGGGATAGGGGTCTTGGTGCGGCGGGTTTCTTGGTTATACGGCTGCTCCTGGGGTTGGAGCGCGTGGATGGGGGTTCCATGGGTTGTTGGGGGTGGTGATGGGCGGGGGGGAGATGTGGTGATGATGTTGATTGTGATCGCGTTACTGGTCGGGTTGACAGTGCTGTTTGTGAACGCGTTGTTCGACGGGTGGACAATGTCGGAGATGTAGACTTTGCACGACCTGCGTGCGTAGTCCTTCTCGTAGCTGCCATGTTGATGATGTGTCTTGAAGGAGTCTTTACGAGAGATGAGAGGAGACAATCAAGGTATGCACACGGATCATAAAGATGCAGACAGGAGGTCCAGATGTAGAAGACGTAGAAGTAGGGTGGAGGGAACGTGAATGGCGTCGTCACCCTATTCAGGAAAGTGACAGTGCACACTGTTTGACAGGAAAAATTTTCAGTGATAAGGACCTTGTTTCGGTTTTCTATTGTTCACTATGTCAGTCACCCCTGAGCAACAATATGTTCGGTGCCTTGACAATAGCGAGATTTCCTATTTGCTATAGACTACTAGTACGTGAGATGAATATAGCTATCTGTAATAATACTTCTCGATTTCTATTGTAGACTAGATGGATCGGTGTTTCGAAGCTGGTGGTCAATAGCTGTTTACATCCACGACAGGGGATTCCAAGCACTTCTACAGCAGTCAGGGGTCCAAGAGCTGGTTACGTCTACGACAGAGGTTCTCGAGCACTTTGACAGCAGTTAGGGGTTCAATCGCGCAATCCCATGATCTCTCGTATTCTTTCATAGAAATAATCTATTTCAAAAATTATAATCACTCAAGTAAAACATACATCGTTCAGCGCACTGTCGTGAACCCAACCAGCGAGGGCAGCACCGCCCTGATCTCCTCATGGTAGCGCCCTACACCACCAGCGTAATTGACCTGTTCAAATTTCTTTCCCGGCATTGAGCCGCCCATGTACGTTGATCGCGTCGTGGGCAGCAGCGTCATATTGCTGAGCTCGTTGATATGGTCCTTCCACTTCTTGCTAGCCTCCTGGGTCGCGTCGATATACTTCACCCCTTCGCGCGTGATGAGCTCGATTGTGTCTTTGATCCACCTGCCTTGTATCTCGATGCTTGAGGGCCCATTGCTGATCAGCGTCGGACCGTGTGAACTGTAGAGGTGGAACATGTTTGGGTAGCCGCTTATGGTGGTTCCGAGGTAGGTGTAGGCGCCTTCTTTCCATTCTTCTTGGAGGGTTGATCCATGGATACTAGGGAGAACCTTGGTCAGTATCATACCATATATCACGAAAACCGTCCTTCTCACCTCTTCAGTCCCATGCTAGTCAAGCCGCCAGAGACAATATCAAAGCCTGTAGCAAGCGCAACCACATCGAACTCATGCTCACGACCATCCGTCGTCCTGATCCCCTTCTCAGTAAACTCAGCAATACCAACGCCATTCTTCTCCGAAATATCCACAATCTCGACATTGTCCTTGTCCAGGACTTCGTAGTAGTTCTGCTCGAGACAGGGCCGCTTGACACCAAAGTGATGCGGCGGATCCAGCGGACAAAGCAGATCTCGTTTCGCCGGATCCGTGATGCGAGGGCGCTGCTTCTTGGCCCAGAAATCGTACGAGGCCCGATTGGCTGCCGGGTCGAACAGGTGGTCCTTGAAGTTGGCGAGCCAGAAGTGGAACCCTTTGCGCTCCCAGACTTGCTCGTGGAGGCGCTCCCGCTCCTCGTCGCTGACCTCGAACGTGCTCTTCTCGAGGAAGTCGTAGTGGAAGCCGGCGAAGCAGCGCTCGCGGTAGGCGAAGATTTCGGGATAGAATCGCTTGGACGCGTCTTGCTCGGCGGCGGAAAGGGTGCGCTTGCCCATGGGAAGGGCGAGGTTGGGTGTTCGTTGGAAGACGGACATGTGCTTCACTTGGGACGAGCCCCATTCTTGAGCAATCTGTACGCCGGACGCGCCTGTGCCGATGATGGCGACTCGCTTGTCTGTTACATCGACACCCTCATTAGGCCAGAACGAGGAGTGGTGCATAACCCCCTTGAAGTTCTCCAGGCCTTTGAAGTCAGGTATATATCTCTTTGCGGCAAAGCCTGCGGCGACAATGAAGAACTTTGCCTTGCATGAGCGACCATCAGCAGTCTTGACTGCCCATTTACCTTCCTCGGTATCAAACTCAGCCGATGTCACCACCGTGCGAAAGGCACAGTCTTTGCTCAGGTCAAGTGTTTTGTCAACATGATCAAAGTACGCTTGTAGGTCATGGTAGTCGGGGTAGTTTGTTGGCCAAGTCCACGTCTTCCAAACCTCAGGAATGGAGAGCTCGTATAGGGGCACTTCGGAGTCGACACAGGCCCCTGGATACACATTCCAGCGCCAGGTGCCTCCGAAGCTAGTACCGGCATCGTAGAGGACCGTCTTGAATCCAGCCTTGCGCATCTCGTACAGGAGGTATGTGCCCCCAAAGCCGGCTCCTACGATCAAGACATCTAGATCGAGATTGTCGGCATAGGGTCCATCTGTACGGAGACGAGTACCATATTCGTGAAGATGTCGCTTCAGGGGCGTCTCTCCGTGCTCAGACCCGTTTGTAGCCATGTTTCTTGTGTTTGCGTCAATGGCAAGTGAAGCAAAGAGTTGATGAGCTCTTCGACTTATAATGTGATACAATGAGGGGAAAATGCAAGAGTGACCTTATCGATCCAATCCCCGTCCGCTGTCATGAGTGGAGGGGATGGATGCTTGCCTGCTTACTTGTGATGCGCATGATGAGCTTGGTTCACACTCGCACACATGTATGGTACGCCGCAATTTCCAATTATCCGGAGAGTACGTTTGGTACAAGTAGTCAGCTTGTGTATCTTGGCTTAGACTAAGTATTTGGTCTTTGTCTGCCGTGCTGGTCTAAAGGGGCTTAAGGCAGTAGTTCGCAAGCTTGCAGTCGTTGGCGTGAACAGCGAATATCGCGTAGCCTCGCAGTCACACAAATGCATGTCCACGACGCAACTTTTGCGGGGTCACTGTGAATCCATGAAGTCCGCATCTTGGCATGGTGTTACCAAGTGTAATGCTGCAAGGGTAGCATGTAGACCTGACTCGAGTATTCTGTTCGAGTGAATGGTGTGCAAAGACGAGATCTTAGGGCGTCAAGACGAGATCTTAGGGCGTCAAGACGAGATCTTAGGGCGTCAAGACGAGATCTTAGGGCGTCAAGACGAGATCTTAGGGCGTCAAGACGAGATCTTAGGGCGTCAAGACGAGATCTTAGGGCTCCAAGAACTTGTGGGAGGAATTAGAGGTCTTCTTGATAGACTATCTGAAAAATGGAATGGATGGAAGTATCTTCAATTCGATCTTTCCATGGGACGACTTATGCCATAGGATGACCTATGGACAGCTCGGCGGAGAATGATAATTGCTGCGTGATCCACATCTGTATCTGTTTACCATGCCATGGAGCATCGGGAGAGACGATCGATGCGAGAAGTGAGCTAGTGAGCGATTATCTAGGTTGGTGTGATGAATGGCCTGGTATGTCACACCACACCCCAGTCAGAGAGAGGGGTTTCGTGCAGCCTGTGATAATGAATGAGCTCTTGAGCAAGACATGGAAGTATTCAGACAGGGAGTCTGATCTCTGGCTTCCACTCTGTCGCGTCGATTACTAATGTCGCAAGACTGCAGGTGCTTGGCATCAGGAAGTCGTTATAAGGAGCGACTATCGTCCCCAATTTTATGCACGGCGAAGGTCATCTCAGCAAAACAATTTAATTTTTTGGTTATTTCGTGGGATTGGAATTATGGGGAAGCCTGGATGCATGCGAGTGCTGGGCCAATGAAGGAGGCAGAGAGTGTGTCTGTTACAGAATGACATTCTGATGGGTACACTGGGGCGGAAGTGCATCCTACGTGCTGACTTGTTTCACAAAAGTTGTTGACATGCCGACGACATACATATCATCTAGTGCAGCTTCTTGGCCGTTTCTGATATACACATCCACCTCAACCTAAGCAGCAGCACTGTTTGTAAGACACACAGAAAGAGAATATGCGTTCGCGCTCCTAGGTTCGCTATATTTCGCGGCAACAGAGCTGGCATTTTGGTTCTGTAACTGGCTGTATTGTGCCCAGTGCTGAGTCTCATCATCATCCTCTCCTCGTAGTGACGCTTCGGATGCAGATATTCAACTGCTGGTGAAAATCTCATGATGAAGATCATCATCACTCACTGTGCAACTCGTCGGCCACGGACCGCATTTTGTGATCGTGTGGCAGAAGCACGACACCAGTCATGGCACCAGAGATGCACCAGAGCATGGAACTAGAGCTTTGGTGGATATCATCACTAATGTTACGCCATTTGTAGCAAAGAGCAGAAAGAAAGAAATATGCAATGAAAGTAAGAAGAAGTATCAGAGGCGCTCAATACTTATACCCTAAGCACACGTATCCACATGCCACTCACCGACCTCAAGAATCACCTGTAACTACCCAGACAACTGTCTCCTCCCTCTTACCCGGCACATCTGCTGTTCGCCTACCTGTCCTTTAAATATCCACCTTCCCTGCAGCCAGTTCGTTCGCCTTCACCACAGAACACAACACTGTGTACTCTGGAGGCCAGGGACAAATTTAATGTGCGTGTGTTCGACGTATCTCACAACAAACAGGAAAATAATGGTCTGTCTGGCGTCGCTCTGTGCTCTAGACGTGGTCTGTCATATCCACTCGACGGAAACCGGCGATGGAGAATATGTTGTATGGTGGTGATGTAGTGCATCACGGACGTGCGGTGGTGGTGGTGATGATTGTGTGCTGTGTAGGTCGGCAGATGCGAAGGGTTTGTCTGTATGGCTTGAAGGTAGGAGGTGCAGTATGTGCAGACGTGGTATAGATGTATGGACTTTGATATCTCGTTACCTGATACCGTTCCATCTCTACACAGACTCACCATCTAGCATGTCCATCCACGCACTCAACACCCATCCAACGCAATCAACATAGCACACGGGACCATACACTCAGCTCATCCAAGGTCCATCCATACACACCCATCCCATCCCAACCAGCACCCACTCCCTAAACACACGCATAACACCTCCGTGGCGTCAAACCCAAGCCAATCGAAAAGAAGCCCCTACACAAACCACGCCACATGTCGTCAGTCCAGTCGGCAACAGCCACAAGTGTCACGCACGCACGCACGCACGCACATACTGTATGCATCCGCCGGAGATGGGTGGTGTGGGGAGTATGTACAAGTACAGTACTGTACAGTACTAAGCCGTACTAAGCCGTACCAACGCACAGCGTAGCGCTAATCGTTCGTGCGAACGGCATAACGGTCCACGGTCAGCGATGGATATGTAGATGAATGAATGAATGGACGGATGGTTCGAGGACAATGAATACGGCTGTGCAGGAGATGTTGGCAGTGCGTGCGTGGTATTTCGTATACGATTCCCGTCTATCTAGACCAGAACGACACATTACTGTGTGTACGCCGTCATGCTGGAATATACCCACCCCCACATACACATCCCCACATCCCACACCCCTCCCTCTCCCAAGTCCAGACCGCGGATGAGCCCCTCCTAACTAAACCCACACATAGAAGTATCCATATCCACAACCCGCGGCCGCTGCAAAAGCCCGCGATCGGCGTCTGTAGTGCGTGCTTGCATGCATTACTGTACGTAGGTATGGATGGATGGATGGATGGATGGATGGATGGATGGATGGATGGATGGATGGATGCAATATGCGCCCACCCAGCTTCCCTAAGGAACCGCGACTACTTGGGGATTTACCTACCTGTAGGTTGCTTGGTTGATTGATGGAGTGAGTGAGTGAGTGAGTAACACCAAGACTGAGCTCGAGCGTAGATTACAGGATTGGAGATGGGGCTGGGGCTGGGATGGCGAGGTTTGGCGAGTAGTTAGAATAGCCACGAGGATTCATTATTAAAGCTGGAAGTAGGAGTAGGGGTAAGAGTAGGAGGAGTATATTGATATGAACCATGTCTCATACACGAGCGGGTATGCATGTATGGATATGCTGCTGTATGTGTATGTGTGTACTATATATCGGAGATGCGCACGGAGAGTCGATCGGGGAGTCGGCCGCGTCACACTCCCCGCGGAATGGTAGACTTGTAAGGTAGCGACTTTACAAACAGTGCAAGGGACGCTAAGGTGTGATTGTCATGTAGTAAGTAAGCTGTTGGATAGGTATGTAGATATATGTAGACATGTAGGCATGCACCAGAACTGCACGTAAGGAAGGGCCATGCAGTCATTCATTCCAGCAGTCCACAATGAGAAATCAGGGAGTCGAGTATTCATGCGAGTATGCCAGAGCGCGAGTCTAATCAGACAGGAACCGCGAATTCGGGACACCATGCACAGAGAGCTCAGAGAGAGACGTAATATAGTAACGGGTATGGATGTAGATGGCACGTCAAGACCCTGTATGGAGTGTACGTAGCAGTCAAGGTAACTAGCAACATCCATACGATCGGCGTTTTTCTTCCGTCCTCGTGCGCATGCAGATGGGACATGTAGATGGATACCTACCTACAGACGCAGACGCAGGTGCGTGGTATGAGTGCTGAGCTTAAGCATATAAAAGTCCGTCCCGACGCAGACGTTAGTAGCTGGATGCAGCCGTGTCATGCCAACAGACAAACAGCCCAAGCTATGACTCGAACAAGCCTTTTGACTCCCGCAATCAACGAGTTTTAGAGTTTCACATCTCCAAGAGCCCCATCCCATCACACAACTCACCCCATCCCAGCACCCGCTCGCCAGGGCTAGCTGGCTGGCTAGCTAGGCCACGCCGAACCAGCGTTTGGCAAGTCTGTCTGTCTGTCTGTCTGTCCAATGGATGTATCCATACCATAAACCCCCCTTTCGGAGCAGCCGCACGCACTCCTTTCCTCCCTGCTCCGAGGTCGACATCACCGGCACCAGGCACCGGGAGTTCCAGCACCCTTCCCACGGTCGCACCTCCGCGGCATCGTAGGAAGCTGCCAGTAGCGGAGGATGTCATATAGCTTCCTGAATTAAGCGGACTGAACTGGACTGAACTGGACTGAACTGAACCGAACTGAACTGAACTCCAACCCCCCGTTTATCTCTCCGAAGCGGAGTTCTCTCGGGGCGGGAAACACGGGCAGAGACAGAGCAGCGAGGAAACCAGGGTCAGGGTCAGGGTCCTCCCTTATACCGTGCCGTGCCGCGCTGTGTTATGCTGTGATGGATAGTGGTGCCATGGATGGGAATGAATGAATGAATGGATCATAGCTAGCCAGCGGGCTAGCCATGAGGTCTGCGCGTGGGCATGGCGCGCGGACGCCGATGCAGTGCCTGGATGTGGATGGATCCATAGTACAGACATACATACATGACTGTACGAGCAGGATGGAGTGTACGCATGGGTAGCTAGGTGGTGCTCCTACATACATATATACATACATACATACATACATACATACATAGACACGATGCGATGCGATGACATAGACACGATGACATATAACCTATAATTGATGAAACGAAACGAAACAAAACAAAACACCGGGCGGCTCGGAGGGATTTTAGAGAGCGGGTTGGAGGAGGGGTTTTCCTTGAACGAACGAAAGGATGGATGGATGGATGGATGGATGGATGGACGATTCCCGGTGCAGTCAATTCGATTCAGTTCAGTCCAGTCACTCCAGTCAGGCCTGATGAAATCTTAAGATGTGCTAATTATGTGCCGTGTGTGATAGTCAAAACATGACGCTGTACTGTGTCGTCTTGCGCAGCAGTGTATATCTGTCTGTATGCTACTACGCATTGCCTCCATCTGTCCATTCTCTTTCCCCTTTCAGTCCAAGACCAAACAGGGATCTAAAATGAAAGACAGACAGACAGACAGAGATTGCAAGATTGCAAAGATTGCAAGATTACAAAGATGTGATTGAGATACATATACCCAGCTAATCAATCACCCCGGTTAATTAATTACTAGACCCGGCCCCGTCTACAGAAAACAAGCATCAGGCATCAGGCCAGCATTAGACATCAGGCAGGCATCAGGCAGGCATCAGGCATCAAAGCATTAGGCGACACATTGAGAGACTACAAGCACTAATAGATTACACCTACATAGCACACCCCAACCCACAATTTCAAATCTTACATCAGCAGTAATCACACAATCTACCTACCCCCCCCCTAACCCCAAGAGAAATCCCACCTCCAAGCACTTAACCCCCCCTCCCCCCCTCTCTCAAACCTTCCCGCCAGGATTCCACGAAATCCTCAGCCACAAAACGTGGTACGGCCGTAAAACCATGCACTTTTGCCCAAAAAATGTCATCGAGCGACATGTACAGTGTGTGTATGTGTGTATGTGCTGCTGACTGTACATGTTGTGTGTCAGTGTGGTAGGCAGCCTTGGTGCCTTGTCGTCAGCGAGTTGAGATCCTGCGCAGAGGACAGACGGGAGTAGAGATCGAAGAGCAACCGACCAACCAAACCAAACCAAATCGATACCTACTAATTAGTGTTAGGTATTGATTGTACTACGACCTAAAGCCAGCGATGTCGTCAACGCCGAAGCGAGCCGGGGGCTTGTCGGTTAGTTAGTTAGGGTAGGTAGGTAGGTACACGCCCCACCCTGGGAGCCTGGGAGCCTGGGAGCCTGGGAGCCTGGGAGCCTGTGAGGTATGTACACTAGGTAGACCAGACCAAGACAGACAGGACAAGACCAAGACCAAGAGAGAAAGAGAGACAACGAACAGCTATCATACTGTCTCTTCTTCCTCCCAGCATGAAATCACGGAAAGTATTATTTCAAAAGATTGAGATATGCAAGGGAACGTTTTTAAGGAGGAAAGTCAAAATTCTTTTGTTAATTAATTAATTACTGTACAGTCAGTCAGTGTAATTAGCTCGCTCTCAATCCATAGCCACGTTGTTGGCACGCGTGCGTGTAGCTTGGCTACCATTACTCTACTTTCTACTGTACTGTATTGTACCGTACTGTGCTGTGCTGTACTGTACCGTGCGTAGGTCTAGGCTAGTAGGTCCAGGCTAGGTCCAGTAGTTCCCGGGCGGCTAAGAGTGACTGCCCGCACCTGAGCCTCCCCTTGGCTCCACATCTCAGGTAGGTGACTGACTCTTCAGTAGGCCTTGGCGCCCACCTCGTCACATTTCTGCAAAAAGTTTGCACACCAAAAAGTCAAAACATCTTTGTGTAATTGGAATTCCTTGCGAACCATCTATCTCCGGGCTCTGAGCTCAATCGCTACAGCTGCCCATGCCAAGGTACTACTTCTTAGCAACCCCGACTTTTGAAAAGCCCGCAAAAACATATGTACCGCCATCTGACCCATCCAGCTCGTGGTATCTTTGCACACATTCATCCATGTGTCTAGTCCCGAACCAGGGCCCAGTAGTAGTTATATAACTCAAGGAAAATGATTGACTCTCGAAATCGGTCGTCCCTGCAAGGCTGCTCCAGTGGCCGTGAGCTCCGATCCATCGCAATGAAAACAAACAAACGATGCGCCGTTCGCAATGGACGTTGCCATTGTCAATGTCGTGGTTTTTACTCCTACTTCCCGGTCATGCTCATCAGCCCTAGAAGATGCCCAGCCTCATGTCCTCAAGTTCCATGGCTCAAGAGTGACTCGTAGAGACCGGTTGTGAGAATATGGTCGCAGAATATAAAAGGTAACAAACTATGCCCCAAAAAGTGGTCGATAAAAATGCAGAGGCTGCGAAGATCGAAGCTGCAGTACCAATACTATACAAAAAGGATACGAGAGGAAACTGATTCCACTCCTACCGGTGCTCGTAGGCGCGGCTGTTTGCAAACTCTACGCCTTGCATCGCGCTTGGTGGTGGTGGACCCCAGTGTGCATTAGCATGAGCTTGAGGCGGTGCTGCTATCGGCGGTAGCGCTCCACCAGCTGGACCATGCGACTGCTGCTGTGCGAGCGCACTCGTCATTTGTCCATAGATGTGAGGGTTATTTGGATCTGCTCGGCGGACGGCTTGCCACAGCGTCGCTAGTTCGCTTTTCAGCGCTTCGTTCTCTGACCGCATCTGATGAGCATACTCTGCATCAGGCCGCAGCCGAGCATTTTGCTCGCGTATCAGGTCTTGTGATCGCTGGAGACTTCTGATGTATTCGATTGATTTGGTCAGGATTTCCCATTTGCTTGATTTGCTTCCCGGAGAGTTTGGGAGAATGCCGTTGAGCTCATCGAACAGTCCTTTCATCTCACTCCTGCGTTTTCTTTCCGCCATCTTGTGGCTGACACGCAATTCGGGGGTGCGTGAGTAGTTACCGCTCTGGGGGCTTGCACCATGGTCGGGCTGTAGACTGATCACGGATCGATGTTGCATGGAATGATGGTGAGTCGTGCCAATATCGTCGTCAAACCGCTTCTGTCCGACGGGCATGCTTGAGTCATGCGTGTAGACACTGCTGTTTACGGATGCGGCAAAGCTATTTTGACGTGATAGTCTGTGTTCGCTAGAGCTACTCGAGGCCCGTCGTTCGTCAATGTCGGCGACATCTGGAAAGGCCCAGGCGAAACCTTTGGTCGGTGCCTGCGCTGTTGGATCGGGTGCGCCAGAGACGCCACGAGGTATTGGGCCGATGACAGGAGCACGACGTGGTGCGGCATTGCTACGAGGTGTGCCGTTGGCTCGAGGTCCTAGGGGTGATAGTGGCGACATTACATTCTGGCGCGGATCTTGAGGAACACCACGCTGTTGCTGCAGGTTCGAGACCAAAGAGACCCGTGAAGCGTTCTGGCTTTCGTATGGCGACGAAGGACTGATTGCGAGGTGGTTCATTCCATGATTGACGCGACTATCTACACTGCTACGGCGAGATTCCAGGTGAGAAGACGGTATCTCATTGGAGATGGTACTGTTGCGATTTTCGAATCCTTGACTGAGAAGAGGCAATCCATTGGGAGGACCAGAAGGGTAACGTGCAGACGATGGCGTCTCTGGCATCGAGTTACGAGCAGGCGAGTCCTCAGCATTCAGAATGGTCTGGATATTGAGTCCCGCACTCGTTGAAACGACTGATGAGTCTAGCGGCATCGTTAGCAAGATTGAGGAAAGACTTTTCATCACCGACAAGATGTTGGTGACAGTGGTGTGAAGATAGTGAGGCGAATGGAGATGGAGAACTTACGCTTGCTAGCGCCTTGCGATAAAGACCAATTGCCGGAGTCTCGTACCTCGGAGACATTGCGATGATGGAGAGCCGCATTGTTTTGATCATTTGGTGGTAGTCCACTTGTCAGAGCCGAGATGGAAGGAAGCGATTGTTGCGGATGCTGCAACTGGGCCGCTGTCTGGTGGCGTCCGTTGTCCATGGTGCGGAGGTGTTGTGGTAGATGCGAAGAAGGTTGTAGATGACTGTATATAGCAGTGGTGTACGTGTGTGGGTAGGTGGAAGAGGTGCAGTATGTGTTGCAACTGGAAGAATAAGAAGAAGAAGAATAGGAAGCAAGAATAGTACTAGGACATGGTCAGTATGAAAGAAGAGTACATGGCAGCGGGAGCCAAAATGTTGAGGAAAGTGATCAATCGGCGACCAGACACGGGGAGAGAGAGATGTTTTGGCGGGCGTGAACGATGAAGCGAAAGAGGACGGGCAAGTGGAGGAGGATGAAAGCTTAGGTAAAGGCTCAAAGCTCAAAAGCTCAAAGCTTCAACCTTAAGCTCCAGGCTCAAAGCAAGCTCGTGGGGAAGAAAAACAGCCAAGGAAGGAAGGAGCAGCAGTAGCTTACCTGTCAAGTATGTGTGTCTGTGTGTGTGTCTGTGTATGGTGCCCGTCGTCCGTGGGAGGCACAAGACACAAGGTACACAAAGGCACAAAGGCGTTAACCGTCTAGGGAGGTAGAAAGCTCCAACACACTTCCCTTGCACTCAGTCACTAATTACTACCCAAAAACCAAACACTCTTCTCACTCCACTCTGCCCAAAAGGCCCTAAAAGGACTAGGATCAGTCAGGTAGAGTAAGTAGTAGTAGGGTAGGGATGCGTGTTGGCGCGAACACTGCAAATAATAATGCAATGCGACGGTGCGCACCTGTACCTGTACCCGTACCCGTGCCTAGGTGTGAGTGTGTGTGCGTGTGTGTCCTGTGCACGATAACAATAAGGGCCCCTCCCTTCCTGTGCGGTTTACGGTATAGACTCAGCTAGGTTGCTGTCGCTCTGCCAAGCCTCCGCAGATCCGTGCGATCGAAGCCCAAGAACGCTCGTGCCACTGCAAATCACGCTGCTTCTGGCCGCAATCGAGTCTGGCGTGTTACGTGACCTGAGCTTGGCTCTTCTGCCTCTTGTTACTTGTACGATGTCGTTGGAAAGTCCACTTCCACCGCTATGGATACAGTTGTATTGCGTGCGATGCTTCCGAGAGCCTGGGCTACCTACCGGTCGGCGATCTGATTGGTGGCTGCGGCTACTGTATCCGATTCCCGCTGTCTAATTCCAAGTGGGATCGCGTGCTGCGCTGGGAAAGCGTGAGATTGGAACAAGATGTAGCCGGAAAGGGAACTCGAGAAACGTTGAGATGTGCGGCTCTTCTGACAAAGCAGGAAGGTACTCGCTCGTGTTGAGGAAGGAACAGAGAGTTGTCGTGTGGAAGTCGTGATTTTTTTTTATGTGAGACGCGTTATTGCCAAGGTTCCAGAGTCTAGAGTCGTCCGTCAGGCGGGGAGATGTCGGCTCTTAAAAGGACCAGCAATGACTGTCAGGTTGGGACCGATCAGCGTGAACGCACGCACGAAAGCCAAAAGGTGCGTCTACTTCAAATCATCCAACGCGTGGAATTAAAGTGGAGGCTGACGTTGCGCAACGGATTCGGATCCAGAGGTCAGGCTGCTAATTAATTACCCACGGTCGACGAGCGTAGGCTAGAGACCTAGGCAACGTGGACCCGAGACAAATCAGAATGAGCGGGCGTCGATAGACAACGAGCGACACAGGCAGGTAAGCCGCAGGGTGTTCGAGGGACCTTGCAGAACGGATCCGGAGCTCCACGGTTGCGTGCGATACAAGGACGACGAATGCGCGCAGGCTCGCAGCTTTGAACCAAAAAAAAAAAAGAATTGTTTCCAGCGACGGAAACAGTCGGCGGGTGCAATGTATGAGATGAAAGGACGAGCGCCGAATCAGTGGAGACTGGCGACGAACGATTGGATGACACAACGATGAGTGTAACTGTGCGAGAAGCAGTTCTGGTCCAGCAGGAGAAGGAAGGATAGTGGAGATGGGAGATGTCACAGAGCTGGCTGCAGAGCGAAGCGTGTATGAGAGTGATAAGTGTGAGGAAGTAGTAATAGAAAGACAGAGTCGACAGCGAGAGGAAGAAGATGAAGCTGGGATGATCAAATGAGGTTCAGGTTCAGGTATTAGAGGAATTGTAGTGAGTTAGAGGCAAGTTAGGAAAAGGCAGCGAAGGAGAATAACGAGCGTGCGTCTCGGCGGGTGCGCGTGCGAGCCAGGAGAGAGAGACAGCTGCAGCCAGCCCTTGGTGATCAAAGAGCCCCCTCCCCCTCTCCGCCTAGGCTAGCTGAATGAACCGTGGAAGGTCAGGCTTGTAAGGTAGTTGTGTGTAGAGAGTATATTAAGCGGTATTCATGAATGATGTGAAAAGGCACTGATTAGAGACGTTCGCTACCTGATCCTTGAGGGAGGTAGAGAGGGGGGAGGGGGGGGAGGGGGGTTTCTGTCCAGTCATAAAGCAGGCAGAGTGAGGCACAAACCCATCTCCCGCAGTTTTTGCACGTGGGAGTGTGATCGATGCTCATGTTTCCTTTCAAGAGAGACAAACGAGGTCCAGGTAGTTCAGCCAATCATTAGATGTCTGTGTTTTGTTGGTGTGTTATCTATCCCAAACAGTATATAGTTTACACCGGGCTATGCAGCTTTGGACCGCATGGACGCCCCAATCTTTTTCATATCCACCTACGCTCACAGCCACGGCGGCCACGCTTCTCGTCAACAAGCTACAAGCTATCACAACAACCGCAGCAGTAGCAGCATCAGTCGTCATTTGGGCTAATCTAATCAATCGCTAATTAGACTTCTACCGTTCAATTCCGTCTTCGTCCTTACAACGCTGTCGGAATGGCCTCCATGATATCTCCCGCTGTCGTGGCGCTCGCCGGCCTGAGGTCTCTTGAGCGCTGCAGAGACTGGTACAGACCGTTTCGGGCCTTCTGGCTGAGCCTCCTCCGTAAGTGGACGAAGAGCCGTGGTCCGCTCGCCTGAGATGAGGTCGTTTTGCTTGCTAAAACCAAAAACGATCCTGCTATTACAAGGCCATAAGGAGCATTTACCATCTATGCTCCGAATCTTGCGCATGTGGGAAACGCTCCGCAACGTTTCCTTGTCAGCTTGAAAAGACGACGCTTGTCTCTCCTCTTCCATCGATAGCGCCTCGCGCCCTCCCTACCGAGTTACGAAAACTACAATATCGTACCAACTGACATCTTGCCCATCCTTGGCAGCGCGACAACCCCCATCAATGACAAACCGACCCGTGGCCACACCGTGGCCGTGACAGGCGTCACTAGGCGGCGAACGGCTTGCCTGTACACCATCCCGTCGATAAGTAAGACAAAAAGAGAAGAGGTGGAGGAGCAAGATTTGATGGTTCTGACCCCTCACGTAGCTCGTACGTACGGGTGTCGCCGTGGAAGGCATCCATCGCGCAACCCTTCCACGCTTGGTGGCGGATGACGGATGGCGGATGGCGGACAAGCCTTTCATGCAAAGCCTCGTGGCTCCCGCCCGCACTGCGCACGAGATGGATGTGGACGAGGATGTGTCCCAAACCAGAGCTGACTCGTACGTATGGCGAGGCCCGAACAGTGCTGCGATCTCATTCAAGACTCATCCGCTGATTCGTTCGCTAACTGTCATCTCCAGGCCCGCTCCGTACCCCCCCAAACCCCCCCTGCTGCCTCCCAAGTGCAAAGCCACTTCACGTTCTTTGACTCCACCGATCTACCAATCTGTCACACGCTCTACATATCAGTCATTGGTCATGTCAACGCGCATCCCAGTCGGCCCGTATAATAATGACATTCTCCGTGTCTTGACACCACCGGATGCACCGATGTGACTGAGAAACATTACCATGTACACTATGCACATGCTGTTTACATCTGCCTTTTCTAGTCCTCTAGCCACTAGGCTAACCAGAACACCGGATCACTTGGAGGAAGAACGATATATCGAGCACAAGTAGCCACTAAGTAGTTAGCTGAAACTGACGTAAGCCTGGACAGAGTCGCCGACACGATTCATTGGCTGCGGACGTTGAGCCCGTGCTAGGTACAAAGGTACCATGAAGAAGGGCAACCATCATCACATCCCTAGCAAAGTGCCCAGCTAATGGATTATTGTTGATGCTGTCGGCTTACTTCTACTATCGAGCCCTGGAGCACATGCGCGTATCAAGCACAGTCCTTCCTCTACTCCTCCGATCTTCCCGGATTGCGCAGTGCGTACAAGGCTGCGGGTCGAGCTAAGGGCTGTAGCTCCTGCCCAAAATACAGGCGACATCCGCCAATCACATGCGATCCTCACAACTAATGTGTTGGTGGTGTGAGTGCTTTGTCTTTGTTGCTTCGCTGCTCTACAGCGTGTAACAACGTCGACCCACGAAATGCAGCATTCGTTTTACGCCTTGCTGCAATGGCAAAGCTGCACATAATTGCTTCATCACACTCAACATGGCACTACAGATCGTCAAAGCATACCCTGTCTACTGCCATCTCATTTCAAATCGTTTAATCGCGCGACTACTCATCATCATACAAGTTGCTAACACAGCATACAGTAATGTCTCGGAAGCTTTTCCCGAATGCGCACAACATCCATTGTCGTATATATCCGTCTCTTCCTGCCCGTATCTGTCCATGGTCAATCTTTTGAGCAACATGGGTTGCAACAGTGGGACAGCCCTATCTTGAGCTTGCAATGGATGGGCTTGGTAGGATTAGACACGGTTGGCATCTGCTGTCCTTCTGTAAATGGACTTGACCATCTGACTGAACATACAACTTGATTCGAACAGCTACTTCGTCCCTGATCTCAAGCTTGCTGGACTCCATTTTGAGTCCTAGAGATTCGACTCCAGCAATTGGAATCAGTTCTCTACAAGTAATTCAGCTCAACATCCACTGTTGTGCAGCACTGGTGGACCGGATGTCCTGTCAGGAGCCGCTGTGGTAAATTAGTCACACAGCGAGCCACAAACCATGCATGCACCCGCCGACGGTGGGTGTTTCCAGAATTCTCTCTCCCAGCCATGGATGTGTATGCATATATTTTGACGGGTTGACGCCTTCCCATATATCTGCACTTACACCATCGTCCCAGTCTAAGTCTCGTTAACAGTACGACACGTTCGTAGCCCCAGCTTCCAACAAATCAAACCACGATGAGGAGCGAATATTCTCGTTCACGCTCGCTAGATGTTACAGGTCAGACGCCACGATTGTTGTACGAACTGCTATAGCTGTTGCAGTGGCTTCGAAGGTACCATCGCCGAAAGCCTCTGCTCGCCGATACCATATCGAATCCGTCGAGCGTTTCTTTGATGAAGTAAGGTTCGCCGATCAAGCTCATGCAGGTGGATTCATTAGCAGTCGTATCTTTAGGACAGCGTCACTCCAACAGGTCCGTATAGATTTTTCGCGTGATGTCCGCATTGACCGTTGATCGCCGGAGTGAATGGAAAGGGAAAATGCGACCTATGGCTCTCAGTAGTGGAGCACAGGTGTCTATCTGATGGTGCTAGCTATAATGGCAGATTTCTGCTCTATCTTGCCCTGAGGTCATGAAAAAATGGCGCCATCTAAAAGATGGGCGACCAATCAACTCAGCCTGCGACTAAACCGCGGATCTACCTGCCATATATATCGAACCAGGGCAGAATGGAAAATGATTTCAGAAAAGTACAGACATCATGCACTGGCAATCTACGCTGCATCCTAAGGAGGTCTCACGGCAGCCGTATCACAATGTACCACGGCTGGACCGCTTCCCCGACTCTCGGATCCAGAGCGAGATGATAGCCTCGAGGGCACGTAGCTTCGAGCCACCGTGTCACGCAAGAGTATACTCGCCTTGCACCAGCCAGGAGAATCGACCGGCGACGGTACTTGGAGTCTATCGTTGCTCATCCAGGCACTAGTTACCCCGGATCGAGGACCTTCGCACAAGTCTCAGCGTCTGTACATGCATGCGCCGTCGAAACTGACACATGTGTATCTGTCCAACACACGAAGCAGTCTCCATGCTACACTGCCGCGTCTGTACGATCTCTCAACGATCTCACGCCCGTGGAACAAGAACGCCTATTAGCACATTCATGATGATCGCCCTGAACGTCCCGTCAGCAAATATAACCTACACCGTTCCTATGTCTAAGATGAACCGCTAGTCATCTAGGGATATAGAGGTCAGTCATATGTGCTCCGTGTATCAGAATACCTCCTGCAAGCATATTTCACACAAGTAAACCACTCCACAGCCAGAGAGACAGCTAATCTGCACTGAGAGAGCCCTAGCAACGAATTCTCACCAGTCCACCCACCCGAGCATGTCCAGTTGCTTCAGCTGACAGCGGTACTTTACATGGCAGACATAACCTCTGAATTACGTTTCTGCTGCTCTAACGTGCGAAGATCTGTCGCTGGGTACAAACTTTATCTCAATACGTAGGAAGTAGAGGGACTTTAACTGTAAAGAGGCTACATAGTGGCCTACCAGAATGATTGCATGTTACCATGATCCAGTTTCAGGCTTCAATGGCGTCGTTCAGAAGCCTCGAGCCTCCGACATGAATCTCTTTGACTCCTCAGATGCGCGGAGCAAGAAGAGAACAATACAGGTAGGTGTGGTGATTGTCCTATGATAGAGTCATGGTCTCTTACCAGTGGTGGGCTCAAAGGCAGCCCAAAAGGAACGATAGCTGTTATTGATTCATCATTCATTGAGAAGACGACTTTGGTGGTCTATAAAGCAGTCCGACGTATATGCTCGCGAAGTGGCCTCGTTCTCCAAGCAGAGGACAACGCTGTGCTCTAGTAGACGTGATCGACGCGCGAGGTTGATGTAAGAACTACGGGATGAGTTGAATAGGCGTGGATGTATTCAGGTCTGCATCAGAGTGTTTGATACATCATTAAGTTTTAGAAACATATGTAATGTTATGGAAATTTAGCAATGGTCCATTGACGTGAAAGTCTTGGCATGAACGCAAGCTCCACCACCGTCATATGTGGGGTGGTGCCTGGTGTCCCGCGCAACAGCTACCACGCCGCGCGACACGTTTTTACGACAAAAAGAAAACTTTCACACTCGAAGCAAGCTGAACAAAGGAACTTCTCGGCCCACTCGAGCGTGTAGCTCACGCCACAAGACGACTGCGTCTGCTTCAGAGCAATGCATCCCGAATGTCCATCAACACTGTCCAGTCCCTCAAAGAACGAGCCACCGCCCTCCAAATCACCCACAACTCCACACCTTCGCACATCCTTCCTATCCCTCCCCCTCGAACTCCGCGAACAAGTCTACGCCCACCTCTTCTCCGACTCCCCCGGCTGGGCCGGCGAAACCAAAATCGAGCTCAGCGACGAGCAAGGCAGCAGCGGCGACCCCGTCGACATCTGCCTCAAGCTCCACTGGTACTGGTTCCTAGCCAACAGACAGATCGCAAGAGAAGGCGTCGAATACGGCTTCCGATGGACAAAAGTGCGCTTCGTCGGCGGCCCATGGGTCCTGAGAGCCCTCTTCGAGAAGATCAAAACGCCGTGGCTCCGCCGTCCTCTCACGCCCGAACAGCGCATCGCCTGGGCGCAATGCTCGCCTCTCCCCTCCTCCCTGGACAAAATAGTCGGAGACGGCGCGTACGCGCTCTGTTCAAACCCCAATCCACCTCCCAGTCTCGAACCTAACCGTCTAGCCCTCCTCCGCCATCTCGAGCTCGCATGGACGACCATCCCACACGACATCGGCAGCGCAAGCGTCCTAGCACGCATCTCCTCCTTCGAGCTCCGCCCGCTCTTCACCCTGATCGCGCACGACATGCCCAGTCTGGAGTGCATCACCACATCCCTGCGCTTCCGCTCCCGAAGGGATACCCGCGACGGCGGCCTGACGCGCGCAGAATGGTTCAACGTCGAACTGGCAAGCTACGCGCTCGCACTGCTGCTCTGCGCGCACTCGCCGCACTCGCCTACAACTCCACACTTCAGAACCCTCCGCATCCGCTACATGGCCCGCAACCCCTGGGCCGCCATGGAACCGCCCCTCGCCCTACCCCTCGTCACCTCCTCCCCGCTCTTCACTCACCTTCGCGCGGAAAGACTGCCCGAGCTCGCCGCCGTGCTGACGGGTGTGCGCGCATGGGGCTTCTGCGTCTCTGAGGATACGCTTGCTGTCGCGTCCTCTGTCGTGCCCTGGGATCCTATGCGCGACACGCATATGGTTGGGGAGGAAGTGGAGTTTGTGGTGCGGGTGAGGGAGGGGTGTGAGGTGCGGGATTTGTGTGTTCCGGATGGGGGGATGGGGGCGTTGGGACGGCGGAAGGGGTGGGGTGTTGGTGTGGGGGTGTATGGTGGTGGTGGTGGTGAGGAGGAGGTGGGTGAGGGTGAGGGTGAGGCGTGGTGGGAGGATGAGGTTGATTGGACGGGGCTGGAGGATAGGGAGGCGTATGGGCGGTTCTTGAGGGATGGGTATTGTCGCGAGTATAGGCCTTGGGAGGGATTGAGTGATGATAGTGATTATGGGCTAGGATATGGGGACAATGATGATTATGGGGCAGCCATGGATGACGAGACCGACGTCCGGTGGGGATCGTGAAGCAGTGTGTGGAGAGGTTGTATCGCAGAAACGTTACAAACTCAATTCAAAAGGCAGCATCACGTGTGAATAGGAGAAGCATCATTAAAGAAACTTGTATTCATACGTAGGAAAGCAAAGGAATATATATGAAATACACCAGTACCGTAGTAGAAGGAACTGTGTGTATCCCGAAAAGAAACTTTTTACCAGCCTGATCCTGAACACCGAAGGACATGCAGTACAGATCTTCGGAGCTACAAAACCTGGCTTCTTCTTCATCGTACAGATCCGAGCATAGATTCGACAATGATCACATCATTATACTTACCTTCGATTGACTCATGGCTATTTATGATCGCAGGACGGCATGTAGTGGGTGGGTGTTGCTTAGTCGAAGGACATCTTCTTGCCTTTGAAGTCGCCGAAACCACCACGGTTGGTAGTGAAGTTTCCTCGTCCTCCACGGCCACCACGGTCTCCGCCACGACCACGGCCACCGCCACGTCCTCCACGGCCACCACGGTCGCTGAATCCACCACGTCCGCCTCCACGGCCACCTCCACGACCTCCGAAGCCACCACCGCCGCCACGATCGGCGCGGGGTTGAGAATAGTCAAGACGGCAAGCACGGCCAAGAATCTCAACGCCCTGGCATTCTTCAAGGGCAGCCTTGGCCTCGTCGACGGAGCTGAAACCGACATATCCAAAGCCCTTGACGCGGCCACTCTCCTGGTCAGTGGGGATGGAGACGCGAGTGATAGTGCCGTACTGGGCAAAACCCTCCTGGAGAACGTCGTTGGTGATATCAAAAGAAAGATTACCCACGAACAAAGTGTCGGAGGGAGCACCGATCTGGTCACCGAATGACTTTTGGCGGGATGAGTCGCCATCACGGGCAGGCTTGGGGGTAGCAAAGTCGAGATTGCAAGGACGGCCATCAATCTCGATGCCTTGGGCCTCCTCGAGGGCCTTCTTGGCGGAAGCGTGCTCGGCGAAGTCAACGTAACCCATGCCCTTGGATCTGCCAGTGGCTCTGTCCATCATGACGCGAGCACCAGTGATCTCACCGAACTGCTCAAATTCTCGGCGAAGCCAGTCGTCGTCAACGCTCCAGCTGAGGCGGCCGACAAATAGTGTCTTGGGACCATCGTCAGAGGACTCTTCCGTTTTGGTCTTCTTTGCGACTGGCTCGTCATCGTCCTCAGCCTTACGCTTCTTTGAGGGTACCTCCTCCTCATCAGAATCGCTCGAGTCAGAGTCATCGTCTTTCTCATCGTCATTAGAATCGGAGGAGTCAGAGTCGGAGGTAGTTTCAGCCTGATGAGATTCATTAGCTATGCACAATGAGGGATCTGAGGTGGGCGGGTGTACCTTCTTGGTGGAGCCATTCAACTTGGCAGCGCCGTTGGTCTTAGCGGGTGCCTCGCTGTCGGAGCTGTCGTCACTCTCATCCGAAGTGTCTTCGTCCTTGGAAGCAGCAGCCTGCTTGGGTTCAGGAGCGTCAGATTCGTCGGATGAGGAGTCATCTGAATCACTAGGCGTGGCGGCCTTCTTAGAAGCACCGTTAGCCTTTGGTGCGGGCACCTCAACTTCAGACTCGGAATCCGAGTCAGAGTCGCTCGCGGAGTCCTCCTCTTCAGCAGAGCTTTCGCTCTCAGAGGATGATGGCTCGGGAGTGGGCTCCTTCACCTTCTTAGACTTCTTCTTGTCGGCCTTGCCAGCAACGTCCTTGGCAACGGACTTCGACTTGACCTGGGGAGTGGCGGCAGACTTGGAGGACTTGGTATCTTTGACCTTGGAGGATACATCCTTGCTGGTCTTTTTCGAAGATACCTTCGCGTCCTTTGATTTGCCCATCTTGATAAAGTTTTATGATCTAAAAATGAGTAGTCAGTAAGCTGTCTCAGCAGCAACGTATTTGCGATTGTGGACATGACGCCGAAGCGACCCCTCGTAGAAAAGCGTTCTGTATGTATCTGAGAGACGAGGACGAAAGGAATTGTCATTCCAGACGCCACAAGTACACTCTGTTGCGACGACCCAAGTATACTGCGTGAAGCAGTAAAAGCCCACAAGCCCACGAAGACTGCTTTCAGGGCGAACGTGTTCCCACAAAAGCCGAGCAAGCAGTCTTTGAATGCCCCAAAGCCCACTGGTATGACAGCCCAACTGAAATATGCCTTTGCACCATCTTGCGATTGTGCGACAGGACGAACGGACGAGTACAACTGATAAGGACGGAGATCTCTGATGCCCACTGACTTGTTCTGTTTGTATGTATGCGTCTGACCCAATGTGTTGGATTACGTCAAGTAAAGATTCTTGAGTAACCAGTGCCAACCCTCGTCGAAAATGTGTGTGTGTGCAGAAATGTGATTACAGGCGAGCGCGAGAAAAAAAAGTTCTACGAGAGTATTTGTAGTGGCGGGCAGAAAGGCCCGAGCTTTTGCACACTAAGACACTCTGAACGAGATTTTTTTCCACACCGCCTGGATTTCCGCCCTTCTATACCTAATGTAGTCTAGCGCTGCCGTGAAAGCTCCAGCTCCAGCTCCATAGCTTTAGCGAGCGTGTTGCTGTGATGCAGCCAAAGACGAGAAAAGCACAAGTCAGTGTTCTTTAGACCTCTGGATCGTTTCTTGGACCACCATGTCCGCACATAAGCCTCGACGGCGGAGGAGGTTGGAGGATCCATCTGCTTACGCAAATCACGGAACGATACATGTCGATGCGCAAACCAAGAAGCAAAGTCCGGCTTTCCCTCTCGTCGCCTTTTTGTGGCCTGTCAAAGGTCCTATCTCGCAATGGGTCCTCTTGCCTCTCATCCTTATGGTGGTAGGCTTGTTCAGATGGACGACAGGACTTTGGGGATACTCAGGCTTCCAATCGCCGCCGATGCATGGTGATTTTGAGGCCCAGAGACACTGGATGGAGATCACAACACATCTTCCAGCTTCTCAATGGTACTTCCATGACCTAGACTGGTGGGGTCTTGATTATCCGCCTTTGACAGCTTACCACAGTTGGGTATTGGGGAAGTTGTAAGCCATTTAACCCGAATCACCACCTCAAAGATTGCCTTGAGGCTAACACAATCCAGGGGAAATTACATCAATCCCACCTGGTTTGCCATTATGGACTCTCGGGCTCTAGATGATCCAGACCTCAAGATATACATGCGAGCGACCGCCCTTGTTTCTGAATACCTCGTATACGTACCGGCCGTCATCATATGCCTCCGTCATCTGTCACATCTACAACACATTAATACGTGGGAATCATACATAGCTCTTGTGGCTATCCTTATGCAACCAGGCGCAATATTGATTGATCATGGACATTTCCAGTTCAATACTGTCATGCTTGGACTCTTCGTTGCAAGTGTGTCAAGCATGTTGGCTGGGAGGCATCTTTGGGGCTGCGTCTTTTTCGTGGGCTCCCTTGGCTTCAAGCAGATGGCTCTCTTCTGGTCCCCAGCAGTATTTGCATATTTGTGTGGAATCTGTGTGTTCCCTCGTGTGCGCCCCCTCAAATTCGTCGGCATTGCGCTGATAACAATTTTATCTTTTGCAATCGTATGGGCGCCATTTTTATTCGGCGTCGTCTATGAGCAGTATCGCAACATTCCTATCAAGCATCTACCAATGCCACCAATTTTAGCAGCGCTTCCTTTTCGACTGGACAGAGATGCGTTATACTACCCAGCATTACTGCAATTCGCCCAGTCACTTCACCGGATATTTCCCTTTGCAAGGGGCCTCTTTGAAGACAAAGTTGCCAATTTCTGGTGTGCGCTCCATACGTTCCACAAGCTCAACAGATACTCATCCGTGTTCGTGCAACGCGCCGCACTGCTAGCAACGCTCTTCGCCATTGCTCCACCATGCATCATCATATTTGTAAGACCAAAGCGGGTCTTACTTCCTTTGGCATTGGCAGCTACATCATGGGGCTTTTTCCTATGCTCATATCAAGTCCATGAGAAGAATGTACTATTACCTCTGCTACCAATGACACTCCTCCTTAGCGGGCAAGACGGCCTGCTTCCATCGGTGAGAGCTTGGGTTGGTTTTGCAAACATGCTAGGCATCTGGACGATGTTTCCTCTCTTGAAGCGTGATGAGCTTCGGGTTCCATACTTTGCGCTCGGCTTCCTATGGGCATATCTGATGGGCCTCCCTCCAACATCTCTTTCGGCATATCGATCAGGCATTCCTGGTGGGTTGAATACCTTGACAAAGCTGATTCATTTGAGCTTTTACGTTGGTATGATTGTTTGGCATGTCGCGGAAGGCTTTGTGGAGCCTCCTGAAAACAAGCCTGACTTATGGGTCGTTGCCAACGTTCTAGGAGGGGCACCAGGGTTTGGTATTTGTTATATCTGGTGCGTTTGGACGCTTCTGAAAGAAAGTCACCTTGTAGCCTGGGCATCGCCGAAAGCTGAGCCCATGGAAAAGAAGTCGCAATGATGCTCGCACTCGTCGAGCCTATGCTAAAATACCAGATACCCAAGTTTTGTACAATAAAAGTAAGAGTATTTACAGAATCATACCTTATTATCCAATGGACCGTATGGCAATGTTCGAAGATATTAAAGTTGCGAGACCCTAAGGCGCGTTGTCTATCATATACATCCCAACCATGTGTGCATGCACTATTTCCCATCCACTCTACTACCGACTGTATTCGACGCCTCGCAATGCTGTTCCATACTCGTACACTATTCTCTACCACAACATTCTTCTAAATCTTGAATCCGTAGCCTGCCATACAGGTCTTGTACTTTGATACCAGATCCTTGCAGTGTTCTTGAGGTTCGGAGGCGGTCGAGAAGAGCATGCATTCGTCTCGTTGCGCTTTTTCGTTTGTGCATACACAGCAGGGCTATCCACATTAGCCCAAGACTCGCGATCGCATTCTTTGCGGACACGGAGAGCTCACCTTGACTTTTTGCTGTGCTGCGCCTGTGGCCTTCAGCTCCGAGCCCATATTGCCGGAGGTCGCTGTCGGTGTTGCTAAGGATATTAGCGGCATCGCATACTTTGCTTGAAGAGACTCACAAGTTGATATAGCGCTCATGGCTGAAATGGAGCTATACGAAGTTGTATTGGACGAATTGTTCAGAGCTTGCAGGATAATTGATGGGCACGTTCTCGTTCATGCGCTCATAATCATCGAAAATGACAAATCCATTACTGCAACGAATTTACGGGTACGCCAGACCAGATCCATCGATTCATGTTGTGTAAGGAGCAAGGGTCCACCTTACCAGGATCGGCAGACTTAGACCTCCCCGCCAGATTGCGAATGAAAACACCCCACGTAAACAATTGACAAACCTCACCGCCCACACGCACATTCTTTCGACTTCCTTACTTTATTTTTGGTACCTTGATCTACAACGCAATGGCTGCACTAGATCTGAAGACTTTCTCCTTGAAGGGAAAGCAGTTGAAGCTCACCTCTGAGGAAGACATTGCTCCGCACATCAAGCAGTTGGTGGACGACGACGACGTTGAACAAGTTATCTTTGAGGGCAATACGCTTGGGATAGGAGCTTCGAAGGCCCTTGCAGATGTTCTGAAAGAGAAGAAGAAGCTACAGGTAGGCTACAACTCTTCTATATTAGAGAAAATCACCTCCATTAACAGTGAGCCTAGGTCGCGAATTTCGCTGACATCTTCACCGGTCGGCTTCTATCTGAGATTCCTGCTGCTATTGACTTCATCCTCCAATCGCTACTTCTACTACCGAATCTTCACACAATCAATCTGAATGATAATGCATTCGGCTTGAACACGGTCACTCCGCTCGTCTCCTTCTTATCTCGCCATGCCCCGCTTCGCCACCTATATCTCAATAACAATGGTCTCGGGCCTGCTGCCGGTGTTCTCGTTGCTGATGCACTTTCGGCTCTGGCTGTGAAGAAAGATGAGGCTCGCAAGGAGGGCAAGGAAGCTCCAAACCTCGAAACCATTATCTGTGGTAGGAATCGATTAGAAAACGGAAGTATGGCTGCTTGGGCGAAAGCGTATGCGGCACACAACGGCGTTCAGACCGTTCGCATGGTTCAGAACGGTATCCGGCCAGACGGAACCTCTCTTTTGGTTCTGGAGGGCTTTTCACACACGAAGACGATCAAAGTGCTTGATCTCCAGGACAATACCTTTGAAAAGAAGGGATCAGATGCATTGGCCAAGGTCGTCAATACTTGGACAGATATCGTAGAACTCGGTCTCGGTGACTGTTATCTCACGAGCACGGGTGGGGTCAAACTAGGCAAGGCCCTCTCGAGCGGCCGTCTCCAGAAATTGGAAATCATGAAGCTCAGCGGAAACGAGCTCAAGTCGAAAGGTCTCAAAGCAATTACTCAAGCTCAGCCCAAACTCCCTGCATTGACGACACTTGAGATCATCCATGATAATGAACTACTAAAAGACAGTGACGATCTGGTAGCGCTCAGAGCGGTGGTCAAGCTAGACGAACCTACCGAAGATGAAGATGACGACGAGATCTACGTCGACGAGGATGATGATGAAGATGAAGAAGAGGACGATGATGTTGATGACACCAAAGATGAGGAGGAAGAGAGTGTGGAGGTTGAAGAGAAGGCCGCACGCGAACTGGCAAATGCAGACCAAGCGGAGGAGCTCAACGTGGCTCAGGAAAAAGACAGCAAGGTCGACGAACTGGCGGACCTGCTTGGCAAGACCGAGATCAAGTGAGGATCCCGTGTACCCCTTTGTATCCAATTCGACGCCTTGATGTGTACGCATTGTTCAGCTGGAGTCAGAAAATGCACCGACCCCTCAGATATTGCATTCCTGTAGGACCCGTTCGTTTATACCCCATTTCCACGAATACACAGCATAACTAGTTAATTCCACAATGCAACAAGTGAACCATCTAAACAAATCTAATACAGTCAACGCCAAACACGCAGACGCCAGGCGCTCAGCACGACATGCGTGTGAGTCAACCGAGGTCAGCAACCATTTCGAAATCATCAGACTCGTAATCCGACTCATACGCATACATCACAATCTCCTCACCCGCATAATATCCATCATGACACTGGCTCATATGCCCATAAATATTCCCATCCTCCGGCGCCTCCCCACAATGCCAGCACCAATGTGCTCCACACATCCTCACCGGACACGCCATATGATCACACCCATACGTCTTCGCCGTAGCCGTCCCACACCCAGGACACTTCTTGACCGTCACCGTCCGCATCCCCTTCCGCCGCTTCTCCACGCACTGCTGACACTTGAAATCCGTAATCTCAGCAGGCGCCCCGTTAGCACACACCCTTTCCATATGCTTCTTCGCCGTACCACACGACCCGCACCAAGCATATATCCACGTGCCCCGATCCCGCACCGCGCTGCCCAGCCCCGCCAACGCCCTGATCCCCATGCCGCACTTCGCAAGCGTCTTGGGCGCCGGCGCACGACGACAGAACGGGCAGTGCAGGGCCGCGGTGTTGATGATCCGCCCGGTGCCGTTCAGGCCGTACCAGCCTGACAGACAGGGCGTGCAGACGCGCTGTGTACACCCCGAGCGGCCACAGGCAGGGCGGAGGAGAGGCTTGCGCAGGGTGGTGAAGCAGAGACTGCAGGAGGCGGACTCGGAGCGGCGGCGGAGGACCCAGGATTGGAGGGAGGCGAGGAGGGCGGGGGTGTTGAAGAGGGGTTTGCCGGCGAGGACGAGCTGGGGGGTTGGGAGGGGGAAGAGAGTGATTTTGGAGGCGAAGTCGCGTGTGCCGGTGGTGGAGATGGTGTGGAAGAGGGTGCGGTTGGGGAAGGGTGGGTGCGTGGTGTCGTTGCGGATGAGCCAGGAGGTGCCGTTTTCGGCTGTGAGTTGTTCGGCGGTGGTGGTGCGCTCGATGATGGTGTCGCGGTTTTCGGTGCAGGCGATGCAGGTGAAGTAGTCGATGAGGGTGCTGGTGCGGTATTCCTTGGGCCAGATGACGCGGCTTAAGCACTTGTGGCATTCGATCCAGGGGGCGGGATCTGTCTCGCCTTCGGCTTGAGCGCGGCAGTAGTGGCAGCGGGGACGGATGTTGAGTTGTTTGGGATTGTAGACGACATATTGTGCTCTGCATGTTGAAGTGTTGCACTCGACCCAGATTGCGGAAGTGTTTTCATTGTCATCCTTGGATACCCGGCTTGCGATCATTTCGCCCCTGACTTGGGCAGAGGTCCAACCAGACTGCGGAACGGCGCAGAGTCCACAACGTCCGCCAGTGCTCATTATTGTGACTGATCGAGGGAATTTGCAGCCCCGACAGACGATTACTTTCCCAATTGGCATGCTCGTCTTGTCTGGTGTCCAAGTGATTTTCGCTGGCAGATCTGTCTTGAGATTCAGCTCCAGCATCTTATACGATACAAGCTTATCGAAGAGCGCACGATCCTCGTTGAGTAGGAGTCCGGAATTTGCGCCAACCCTTTGCTTGTCCTCGGTCGACTCGTGGCTAATCTTGTTTCTATCCAGTTGTATGTCATGTATATCTTTAGGGACCGTTTTCTTGTCTGCAGAACTCCGATAAGACCTGTCGGCATCAAGGAGTAGGCCCAAACAACCAACATTCCACGTTTCCGGAATCTCAAGATTATTCCAACGTGTTCTCCATGGCATCATCTCTTCAATGGCCGGCCTAGTAAGGGGTTTGATACCAAGCCTAATCGACAGTGCTGCGAGTAAGGCTGCGGGACGCGCAGCAAGCATCGTTCCAGGTACGACTAGATGAAGTAAGACTTTCCAGAACTTGCGTTCATATCTCTTGTCTGCGAGGGCCATGGGAAGCTTTGTTACTTTCTCATGACTTGCATCGGCAAGATGAGCAGGAAGATCGCTGGCGGAGTCGACAAATGTCAGACGCGTGAGGACTTTCCCAAGTCGCTTGAGAATTCGATAGTCACAGGACCGTCCGATCTCAAGAAGCTCATCACGACGGAAACCAGTGATGGCACGATTGATGTCTGCGTCGTCGGCTTGGTCGTCATTGTCTCTGGTGAATGCAAGAGTTGGATCGAGCAGCACACAGGGAAATCGTTCGGCTTCCGGGACACGTTCGATGGCATCGAGTACCTCTGCCGTGTAGTCGTACGACTCTTCGAGCCACTGCTTCATCCGGGCCTTCTCCTCTGCGTCCGACAGTCGCTCAACAGCTGCCCCGAAAGCTGTGATGATAGTGTCTCTGCTCGCGTTCCCCCTGTCATTGCAAACTGCGCGCCAAAGGCTACCGAAGACAGGGTTCAGCGAAATGGCAGAAACATCCCTCTGAATGATTGCTGTGAGCTCTCGTATCACTATGTCCTTGTAGACACTGTCTTGTGTATATCTCTTTGCGAAGTCTAGGACAGCTTGATCCTTCTTCGGCAGATGTTTCTTGAGCACGTCTGAGGTAAAATCGACTTCGGCAGTATTTTCAGCGCATGTCTGCTTGTCGAATAGCCCAGCGTTGACAGCATCCTTCTCATTCTTCAGATTCCTGATCCCCTTCACCCGAACAAACCTGGCTAGACTAGCATGTACTTTCCGCTCCTCACTAGGGCCAGCCTTGCTCACACTCATCCAAGCAAGCAAAGTCTCTACGGTGGCCTGTGATATATCGATTGGCTTCGGATTACTGAGGTATACGCACATACCACGAGTGACGAGTGATAGATACTGGTAGTACCCCGCCAATTCGGCAATTCCCCATCTCTCGATGAAGCAGAAGACCGTGGCCTTCTTTTTGCCCTCATATAGGATGTTACAAGCAGATATCCAATCCTGGAATAACGGGCCGTATCCCCCATAAGAGTCAGGCTTAGAAAGCGCCTTTTGTTCAGGGTAGTAATTACTGGAACGGTCCTTCTCGCCATTCATGGACGAATGTGGAGCAGCATCTGTGTAGAGCAGAATCAGGGTCGAGGCATCCTCCCGCATGACTTCATACGCCTTTGCCAGCGCAGTCTTCAAAGCCTCCGGAAAATCTCCTCCCCCCGTCGCGTCGAGATTTTCTGCAAGATTCAGGAGTTTAGAAGGTTCGATTTCTGATGGTCCGCCGGTTTGATCCAGCCATCCAGACCATTCGATTAGTTTTGTATCGCAATAGTCCCGATAGGCCAGTAACCCAATCCGCGCGAAGCAGTTGGTCAGGGACGACACCGAGATGATCTTTGGGAGGGCATCTTGGAGTGCTTCGAGGTAGTTGCTCATGGAGTATGTTGCGTCAGTGATGATCAGTAGATCATGAGACTGTGCAGATCCAGCCATGATAGGCTACAGGCCCGTTGTGAGCAGGCAGTCAACCTTGTTCCTTGTATACGAGGCCTCAACGAGATAGGCTTTCCACGAATACCACATTCAGGGTTGTACCACTGAGGCTCTGTTGATGATCAATTGGGGCGAGATAGGAAATCCACGAGCATGAATGCATATACATATAGCATCTTCGAATGAACCAGTCATCGACTCATCCGTGTATGACCCATACGACCTCTTGTGAGATCACCGCTCTCTGTTTCGAACGGTGTCCAAAAACGACATGTCGAGTCTTGGGAGCAAAAGGCAGAAGCGATAGTGACTGTAGACATTGTGACTCAATTGGCGTGATTGTGTTTGCGGGGAGAAGGATTCACGTCAGTCTCAATCGGGTAGTACTAAGTGCCTACTAAATGCCTAAGGCAACAATAATAACGTCATATTGGTCTATCTTGACATGAAAGATTCTGGTATACATGTTATACTTTAAAATTATAAGCTTATTATAGTAGGTTAGATATAGAGATAAAGATTACTTGGTTAATGAGACCTATTAGTGATATTATAAGATAATAATATTGCATTCTAGACTAACTATTAATCAACTCTATGATAGATTACTAAGTTGATTGAAGCAAAAGTGATCATAGTCAGTATTAAGTAGCAACGTTTTCTTATTTTCTAAAGTCTCAAGTCTGCTGGTTGACTACTATCCCCTCGTGGATTTCCACGTGAAGCCATCGGCTCATCTTCGTTGATGACGAGTATTGCTAAGAGCTTACATCGATGCTCATCATTAATCACAAATAATGACGGGCATTGTTCCTGTACTAAGATAGACAGTAGCATCCAAAGCCTTACTCCCATACAGTATCAGCCCCACCAATCAATCACCAGCCATCCATCCTTCACACACCCAGAACACCCAACCAGCAGGTAAGACACCCAGCAGAACAAGCCCATATACAATCAAGCCCGTCGGGTAGGATCCATACCCTCCATCTACAATAGCCTACCTTCATATTACTATATAAATCCTTCTTGCCCACCAGACAGATCTTCCTTCTCTTCCTCACACGATCTTCTCGTAACAGAAGGCATGCCTTGGAGTTTATGCTCGTTGCTGTGCTGCCAGGTTACGATTGGTGTTTTATGCTTCCTACATTGTGTGTCCCCGCATGCGCATATCGTATGATGTGGTGATGAGCTTCATTATTAGCGGCTCGTGGTGGTGACGTGCAGCGCTGGATCTTGTGAGTATATGGATTGGGCTGTGAAAGACTATCTGAGAGCACTGGTATGGAGCTTCGAGTTATACTTATAGAGTACTATAATACCAGTACTGGTCTATCTCTATATATCTATAAGTCTAGTTTATCAGCATGAGTCAACAAATCTAGCTATAGCCCTGATCTAGAGCGATCCTGTGCCCGTAATCATGAACACCCCTATCCGTGATGACCAACTCCACCTTCCGCTGACCATCAGACCCCTCACCTCTCTGCATACTAACTTCTCTGACCTGCGCGACCTTGTTCAGCGTCGACAAATTCGTGATTCCAGCACCAGCATTCGAGATCCCCTCGTCATTATCTCCTCTGCCTGAATTATACGCCAGAGTGATCAGCTCTGCAATCGAGTCCCACGCATCACTCGACTCGGCTCGCCATAGCATGAACCCGGCGTGAAGCACTGCGAGCAGCAGAGTAAAGAGCAAGACGGCAGCAGACACGTACTGCGGATAATCGTGCAGCATCCAAGCTTGGCCATAGCGATACCAATTGTGGTGCAGGACTGTGTAGTTGAAGCCGGCTGGCGGTCTGGCGAAGGTGGGTCCACCGAACAAGATGCGATCTGGGGGATCGCCCGCAATGGGCAAACGTAGCGTAGGGTCTATGATACTGCTGAGCGGATTACCAGTGGCTGGATCATGGGAATACTGGAGGTTGAGGCCAATGCGCGAAATGGCGTCGACGAAGTATAGATCGGTGATGAATCTTCAAAGAACTAGGTTAGTTGTGATATCTGAGACAGCATCTTGATGTGGCAAGACTTACTCAAGCAATATCCGGGGAAAGTCCGCGTTGATACTGGCTTCTGATTCAGTGCCAAAGCTAGGATTGTTCAACACTGTTACGTTGAGAAGTGTATCGAATGTCGACATTGTGTAACTGTCATTTCCTTGGCTAGCTGCGGATGGAGGCGCTAGGGCATCTAGCCACGTCTGGTCTGCTTTCAGAGTTGGTGAATGAAGATCTTTGAGCTCTGGGCCGAACAAGTCGAGTTGAGCAGGCAGTTGGATTGTAGCATCAGAGTCTGGCGCCGCAAGAGGACCAAGAAAAGGCTGCCAGGCGAACAAATTAGCCTGACGACCCTGTATGTATTGACCTGGCGTCCACCGAGCGTCTATGGAACAGCCACGGACTATTGTAGTGGATGCATTATGGCTTGTGAACACAAGTCCTGCCGTGGCGCCAAAATCGTCGGGCAGAGTAATCCAAGTAGCCTGCGCCTGGAGGAACTCGATGGGACCTTTGGTGGGAATTGATTTAAGATCAATCGCTTTGATGGGTCCATCAGCAAGACTCGCTACCGTAGTCTTGGTCCGCCAGTTTGCATCCAGGGGCAGCACCGGAAATTCAACACTCTTGGTATCATTATGAACGACCTGCGGAGCTGAGCAGACAGTCCGAGCTAATGCGACCGGTCCTTCACCTTTGGATAATCGCCCATCGACGAAATCACGTAACTTACGCGTCTTGTGGGCTTTTACGACCTGGAATGCAATTTCATTGGCATGTCCAAGATCCTCTGTGTGGAGAAGCTGGGCTGCTTTCAAAGCGTATATCCAGGTCTCCTTGGAGCCAGTCGTGTAGTTCTGCTCCGTCGCAGGACGATGGCCTTGAATGATACGAGGAGGCAAGTTGCCCTTAGCAAAGTAGTCCCATCCTCCGACATTAGGCCCAGTCGTCTCAGGGAGATTGCCTAACATACTGCGCCACCCTCCAGTAAGGCACCATTCACGCGGAGGTGGAGGAACTGCATGACATTCCTGGGGACCTATGTGGTCTGCAGTAAGCCGTTGTGGCCATAGTTGATCTTGCGTTCCCGCAATATAGTATTCCGTGCTCCCAGACGGCTGCCATAACTGAATAGGAAGGAATAGCAATGCAGAAAACGGACCGACAAAGCTTGCAAGAAGGCAAAAAACCACTAAGAGGACTAGTACTCGAACTTTTGCCCTCGCGGCGGCCTCTTTCGAGAAATGACTCCATAGCTCTGACGACCAAAGGAAGTTTAGGCCAGCAAACTGGAATGAAGATGTTAACAGACCAAGTCCAATACCGTCCTTAGTAATACGATGGATCACGATGTCGCTGACAATGACCGTAAGACTACCTGGTGCACTTTAGCTGAGATACATTACTTTATATATCGCTAGTGACTAACCTGTAATCGCCAGTTCCTGTTTGTTATTAGCATGCTGGCTCTGAAACATACGTTCACACTTACATGGAATTTTGATGCAACTTGTAACGCAAAGTTGCCACCAGTGGATATCACGGGGCCATTGTAAACACCAATGACATTCATCAACAGCACAAGAAGCGTGAAGACAGCGGGCAGTAAATGTACACCCAATCTCTGAAATGCTATCCAACGAGAACCACTGACAACGGTTTTCGGATCTTCACGCTTATATGCCCAGGATGCCGCAATCTTAAGACCGACAGCGCGGAGAAAGGTGTGACGAGGACTCCATTCTGCTTTACGTTGCCGAAAAGCTCGCTGGTGCTGTGTACTTGCGGATGATGCAGGTCTTGTGGTTGCCAATAAGGTTTTATGCTGCTGATCTAGTTGTGGTGCGTCGTGCGGATCATACTCGTCCTGCGGCTCAAATTCAGACATATGGTGGGACTCGTGCAGCTCGTAGCCACCACCATGATGACTAGACATCGTTTATTAGTGTTCGTAAGAGCATCACATCTGTCCCTGGGGGCCTCGTAGGCTTTAAAGGTGAGAATCAGACCGCGAGTGGGACCTCACACATTGGAGGCTTTAACTAGTCATGCTCTGGCGTTGTAAAGCCAATTACCACAAGAGTCTGAAGCGATACGATTTGGGGGCCAGAGATATTTATAGGCCAGGCAGCTTACACCCAGGATAAAGGACCGAGAAACGATATCGATGCTGAACCATTGTGGGAACGTCAACGTGTTCCAGCCGGCAATTACTAAACTGCATTCTCAGATATGCCGACCTCAACAATGCCAGCGTGAAGAAGTTGAGACATCGTTTAAGGCGCCAAGAAGAGTAGAGACCAAGAAACGTGACCGCGCGCAACTGTTCTCATATGTAATTCTAGTACCGACGCGCATTTCTCAGTCCAATACAAGTCCGACCCGAGCCGCAATCCTCCCTTTGCCGTGTCTAAACAGTATATCTCACTCTGTCTCCCCTATTCCCCTCTTAACTCCCAGCTCAAGTATATCTCCTCGCGCCATACCCACCACTCCCTCCCTCCACGCACCCTCCCAATCTCACGACTTTTCCCGCCTCGCAACTTCCACCACCACAATGCCCACAATCCGCATCCTCGACCCCAACACCGCCCTCCCCCCCTCAACCCTCCCCGAAGTACTCTTCCTCCCACGCATCCTGCGCGCACTCCCAGGCGATATCCGCACAACAACCACAAGACATCCCACGTCCACAAAGATCCTTCTATATACTACCGGGTTCATATGCCTGGCGTTCTTCGGCTACTGGTTCTGGATATACCTCGCGTTTGGCGGCTCGGGCAGCTGGTGGGATCTAGTGCTTCTTGGGGTGTATCTGGCGTTGCTGGGGAGGTGGGCGTGGGGACTATGTTGTGCGGTCAGGAATGAGTCGGTGGATAGAGGGGTTGTGCTGGGGGACGTTTGAGGGGTGGGGCGTGCTTATCCATTGCGAAAGACATTGAGTGGGTGTGCGTGGACGGAGAGCCGCTGACGCGGCTGCGAGGGTTGAAGAGTAAGCCCGGCTCTTAGTCATTACTGGATGCTGTGGGAGTCGGCGCTCCACGTACGCATTGACGGTTTTTGGATGCTGGAGGTGCTTTTGATGACGGCTGGTATCGATCAAAGTACCTGCTGAGGCTAAGAGGGAGATGACGGCTTTTAGCTTGATCACGCTGCTAAATCGATTGTTCGACGAGGATGAGCCGCAATTGAAACACGGGAAGATGTAAGAGGCGTTGTGTTCACAGCATGGGTGTCCGTACATATGTAGGAGGCCACTCTCTGCACAAAACACCATGGCGATGTCATTTATTAATTGTGCTATTTGTGTCGTGTCTAATTGACCAGACAAAGTTTCTGACAACTGCGCGTACACAGTGCGTCTGCCCGATCTATGCCCAAGCATGAGGTTTGCGTTTCGTATTATCATACAAAAAGAGAACGGTTGTAACCGAAATACCTTCTGAAAGACGCCTTGGTAACTTGTGCACCCAAAAGACTGCTTGCTACGCCGTATGCGTAACCTGCAGCCGTGGGGATGGGTGCGACGAGAAGCCTGGCTTTTTGCTCAGAATGTCCTCTGAATAAAGAATTCGCGTCGATTGGTTCTGACCTTCGCACCCTCGCCCTTGAAAAGTTCCACCTTGAACTGCAGTTTCATCTTGGTCTCAGGATTCTTGAACACAGTGATAATGTCACCCGTGTGAATGCGCCCGAAGTTGGTTCGACCATTCTTATCAAGTTTGGTCAGATGGACACCATTGATCCAGATGCCCTGCGAGCTCCACGTTGTGATTCCTGTGTGTAGACCCTCTAGCTGTGTGAAATCTTGTCCGTTCTCCAGATACTCTTTTATTTCTGGGTGATGAAACCATATTTCGAACGCCTTCTTAGGCACACGACTATCGTCGACCGGACGATATTGCACTGAGCATTCTGGCCAGCGGCCAAAGGAGGTATAGGGGCTATCTAGGTTAATTGTAATATTGGCGATGGAGTCAATACTAGTGAGGCGTCCAAGACGAGTATTCGGGCGGACGAATTGCGATGATGATTCTGCTGAGTCCGTCCCTGGAGCACTCTGTGATGAGGGGAGATCTTTTGGCGTGATAGGGTTCTCAGACCCCATTTCCATGGTGGTTTGCGTGATAAAATCAAGGCCCATATCCCGGGCCGCTTGATCTATGACGTCAGTCTCGTCCCCAGAAGCCATAGGATTGCCTTGAATATGTGCATTCGAGACGGCGGGGAGAGCTGGATACGTGATAGGTATATTGTTGTTAGGCACAGCCTCACCTACGACGTTCGCTAGGGCTATTGCTGCGTTTCGGGATGTCACGTAGGCGTGTGGTTGCTGAGAGAAATCAATTCCACTAACCCTTGAAGCGTATTCAACGTTGTGAGTCGAAGGATCGTGAGGATCAAAAAAGGATGAGGCACTGATCGGAATCTCAGCTCGACGATTGAAGGGTTGCGCTGTTGCCTTGGGAGTCTCTTCCTCTTTTCCGCTGCTACCACTCAAATTAGTTACAGTTGAGGGAGGAACATTGGGTGTATGCGGTGAATGGACTCCATTGGTGCCTTCCGAAAATGTATGAAGTGATGGTGCAGCCTGGTCCTGTATCAACTCCATATCGCGGAAGCGTGAGTCAGTGCCCTCCAAGCTAAGTCCTGTTGGGGAGGCCAGGTCATAGCTTCTTGACATGTTGAGATCAACAAACTCAGAATCGTCTGTGGATGTTGAAGCATCTCGTAGGTCTAAGGCTTGGTGGGTTCTGGCATTCAAGACTCCAGAGCTATGTAAAGCAGAGCCACCTATTTCGCCAAACAAGCGAGGATTACGGTCGACTTGTCGTGCTTGTGGATCCGGTAGAGTCTGACTATCGCCAGCCGTAGGACCATGTATCGAATCTGAAGAGTCGTCTCTCATGTCCTCCATATCGAGATCGCGAGTCTGATTTCGTGGAAATAGAGGATCAGACTTAAATCTTTTAGACGGATACGGCCTAGTGACCATCGCTTTGAACTCTGGTGAGTCCAATGGATTCGGCTCATATTCATCGTCGAAACCTTGATGTTGCGCACCTAGACTCATCTGAGAGAATTCTTGCTCTGCGCCTGCGCTTGCTGGGTCCCACGTGTGCTCAAGTCCTTCTTCAACGTCCGAATCCACCTCTTCTTCTTGAATGACACCAAGACTAGAATTGTCTAATATGACGCTGCCATCATTTAACCACGGGTGTTTGAGACAATCCACCTCTGTGAGTCGTCTCGATGGGTCAGTATCCAACATTCGATGTAGCAGATCAATAGCGTCATCAGAAACCACTTCTTGTCGTAGAGGAGTATCGTCCAGGTCAGTTGTCGTAATCTGGTTGAACATTCCTTTGCCATTGGTGTCAGTGATACCCTTAAAAGGAGGCTGTCCGCATAAAGCGAACCAGAGAACGGCTGCGAAGGACCAAATATCTACGGATTGACTGTAGGAGTGGAATGGCTTCCGGCCATGCCCTCCAGGTCGACGTCTTTTGGAGCTTTGCGTATCCTTGAAGAATGGAAAAACTTCCGGAGCGCAGTATAGCAAGGTGCCACAGAATGTCTTCAGGAAGGTTGTGTCGTCCTTCACGACCTTGGACAGACCAAAATCCGTGAGTTTGACCTCGAATGGATCAAAACTAGCAATGAGAATATTGTCCGGTTTTATGTCGCGATGTGTGATGTCTCTCTGATGTAGATAGTGAAGAGCTTGGAGAATCTGGCGCGCCATCTGCTTTGCCCGATATTCTGGTAAGACCTTGTGCTCAGCCAAATAGCCTTGGAGATCTCCATGAGGTACGTATTCCATGATGATATATAGGTATTTGTCGAAGTCGTGATAGTCAATATATTGCACTATGTTCGGATGGCGAAGGTCTTGCATGATGCGCATTTCATTATCAAGCCGTTGATCAATCTGCCCATTTTTGATAAATCTTCGCTTCTCGAGTTCCTTAGCAGCTACCAGATTGCCGTCAAGCGCGGTTGCCAATAGATATACAGTCGCAAAAGCACCTTTACCAAGCTGGCCTACCACATTGTACTTCTTGTCGCCGTTCCAGTGCATTCCGAAGGTTTCCCTGTTGGAGGATAAGACTGATCCAACAGCAGTCTGATTGTTGTGGTTATGAACCTTCTGACTGTACGGCGCCTCGTCAACACCTTCTGGTAGTGGGGTGCCCAGATGCTTCACCTCAGCAAGACGACATGCTTGTCTGTAATTTCGAAGATTCTGTTCAAACTCCGCTTTGTAACCTTCTCTTGAAGGAAGTCGCACGATGAACTTAATATATTCATCTGGCTTAGTTGAAACAATGTGAATGATGGCACCTGGCGTCAACATGCGCGTCGCTGTACCCCTAGACGATTTTGATTTGCCTTTCAGGTGGATATCGTCAATCATGGTCCCATTGGTTGACGTATCCTCTAACATAACAATCCCAGTGTCTTTGACGAAAATGCGGAAGTGTCTGTTGCTAACACGTTTGACAGAGTCAACGCTCATGACTACATCACAAAAATGGGCGTTCCTTCCAAAGACGAAGCCCGACCATGGCTCCTTAGTCTTAGTCGAGAAACGTAGTGCCAAGTCGAGCCCGAAATGCGAAGTATCCCCTGGGTTCTCAAGCTTGAACGTTTCTTGCTCTTCTAACGGCACTGGAGATCCATCTTTGGAAATAAGTGATTGGTTCTGTAGCACATGTTCCGGCGCATGTTGAGCTGTAGAAGCAACAATCCTATAGGCAGCCATAGAGGCAGGATGGAGAATGCAGATTACATCAGAAATGTCTCCCTCCACCAGGCCTGAGTTGTTTCGTCCAAACCGTCGAGGGTCATCCTTCCTTTGTGTTGACACTTGCGTTTGTGAGCCGTCCATCTGGTATGATGATCGGCTATCCACCTAACCTCCACGAGCCGCAGGAGAGATATAAGGGCACTACTGCTGGCGCCTAAAGAAGACCTTGGATAGACGAGCAAGTCTCTGGCCGTTGTGGATGTGTTATGTGAATTCGAGGACGAAAAAGACTTGTGACTGCGTCGAAGGTAAGAGCAGAAATGGAGGACAGACAAATGTGTAACTAATGTCGAGGCCGACTGCACAGTTGGAGCAGTGGTTTTGAGATATACTGAGACGTCCCACCTTGTTCAATTCGTCTCGTACAGCTCAAGCGCCAGTCCTGTATCTTCCCGGGCGTCACCGTCTACGACTCTCCGGGAGGGTCGACGTTCCACCCCCCGGGGCAATATGAACACGTCAATGGCTGTGGCTTTTGTATTGGTTCAAGCACAAGAGTTCCAGCTCTTCTCTGCGACGGGCTAAATAGTATGAGGCGGAGGGCTGAGCAGTAGGATCAGGGTCGATGACACTCGAACTCGTCAATAAGGGCTGGGTAATTGCTATAGAGCATAGCATTCATTTCATGACCGAGATGACGCGTGGCGAACTCAGCAGCTACGTCGGCGAACACGACGGTGGTAATGTGGCAGGTCTTGCGTTTGCTCAAGTACGGAGATGTGAAGCGGACAGAGTAGATGTGCGGCGATGTGGGGTGTGAGATTTGGGTATTTGAGGTTATGACTCATAAATAGGAGTTATCTAGAAACATAAAGAAAGCATTGCAGAGTGAAGGACGCGACCTTAGAGGAGCGGGGAGCGGAATCTGTAGGCAGAGTCCGTAACTTTTGAGATGGTTGTTGCTTTGGTGATAATTAAGCTTTCTGGTTGCCTGGCGCGCAAGCCTTCAGAAACCTGAGGCATACATAATCGATAGTGACTAGAAAGCCTATATACAGCTGAAGGGATGCTTCAGGTGTTTTGTTTGCGTATCTCGGATCCCAATGCGTGTATTTGGATACCCATATGCAATAGTTCTCATGATTAGAATCATCATGCGCGTTCGTTAGATCGTGAGTGCCCATAGCCCTTACACTGTTCCCTTTCCGGTGAATCCCTTCAACTCGCCCGCGGAGGTGACAGCTGATTCCAAGACAGGAACATCTTCACAACTTTTTGGCATGATCACCACGCCAGCACGGCCCTCTTCGCCTTCGGCCACAGTCTTCGAGATGATCTCTTTCACCCAAGACCGGCCATCTGATTCAAACATATGAGCCAATTCAGTGTCGAGGTGCTCATAACCTTCGCTGATCTTGTGTATACCACGCGATCCAGCGGAGGAGCCGACGACTACGGACCAAGATCTTCTTCTCCACAGATTCGCATGGCCATGGATTACGGGCGGGGCATACCATATTCATTGCATGCGGGCCTCGCGATCCTTAGATGCTTGCTGACTCCCGTCTCGAGTAATGTGACCCCCAGTATTGTTTGCCTTACCTGTGGAACATTCGCCGCCGAGTTCGGGGCTACTTGCTCACTGGGGTGTGTCTTTGCACGACTGATGTTATCATTGTAGTGCGTTTCTTCTTGATTGGCTTCTTGGTGTCAAAATCCAATTTTTCACGCGTGGCAAGGCTAGAGAAAGGGTGTATTATCCCAACTCCTCTGCTTGGTGAGCGAAATGGATAGCCGCGTCAACCCTTTTTGTTCGAGGTTCATTGCCTTTCAATGCACATGGCATGTCGCGCAAGGAACACACCATCATATAAAAGACCTGTCCAGATTGCACACTCGACACAAGTATGTACAAGTAGGCATACTATGAGGCATGTAAGGTAATCAGCGATAGTCAACGATGAGATGCATGTTCGGATATGCATGAACGTTGTAGTCAAAATTTTAGCGGATGGATTGGGCACAATAATTAGCATCTATCATGCATGAGTAGTTGGGTTGAGTGGATATCCATAATGATATAATCTCAAAGGCCAATTGGCGAGAGTGTGCACTGCCTAGTGTTGCGGCCTCAGGATAGCCTAAATACCTCGGGAGCTACTAATTAACCTTAAGAAGCTACCTATACACCCTTCAGCTCTGCGTAGATTCTGGAGCTTGTATTCACTACTACCTCAGAGCTTGCTTATCCGACAGGCTTGTACATTGCGCCCACCCTCACTGTTGACTTACTATACTCACTTGAAGCGTGGTCGCGCGTTGATACCTGAATCGTTCCACTGCGCAAGCTTCGCTTGTACCGAGGCCCATCGGCTTAGGAGGACTCACGGCGCGGTATCGCGAGACTTTGACAGAGTCGAGCATATCAGCACTCCCTCACCAACGCCGACTTACCATCGCCTCCAAAAGCATATGCCACTCCTATAACGTCATGGATCTTCAGAATGGCTCCAAAGGAGTGAAAAGAAGGAGGCGGCGAAGGCTTGATCGGCCTGCCATATCTGCTCATCTGCTCCTAGATGACCGTGCGAAGGGCGAGATTGGTACCCTCTCAGAGGATCTGTTTTCTGATCTCTTCCCAGGCTATGAGCCGCTTGCTGGTAGGACTATTATTCTACGAACGACCCAGATTATGCAGACTAGTACTGACATTTACAGGGCGAGTACACTATGTCGCCATTTGTCCATGGCTTCCACAGCCTCTCAGCTCTCCGAACGAAGCAGCTTGGACAATTCTTCCTGTAAAGCAGTCCGAAAAGTCAAGCTCGCAAGACGTAAAGCCTCACTCCACAGTTCAGTTCCCAGCTAGCTCGTTTGCTCTGCAAGCATTCATACACAATCTCAGCTCCCAATCCCCGCATAGAACCGTTAAGAGAGATGCCCCAATTGAAATACGAATACTAGATGTCGTACCTTTGGGCCTAGATACAATATATGTCAGTTTAGATACTGATGCGCTGTGCAGGCTGGACGATGTGCACGCAAAGTTTGGAGGTGGCTTTGGCACATCGCGGCCGAATGGAGCCATCAGCGGGCCTCGCCAGAAGCATTTAAGCAATGAGAAGGGCCCAAGGAAGAGGTCACTAGAGGAAGTCTCACAGCAAGAGAAAAATTGGAAAATAGCTGTTCGAGAAGCTCTCCAGATCCCGAGGGTTGTTCATACAGGAATCCTTCTCCCTCTGCCGTTACCAGCCCATCCAATCACACACGTCCCGCCGCCACCCGCAAAGATTACCGCCTGTGAGCCAGTTTCCCAAGGCCTCATACTTCCTTCGACAAAGATAGTAGTCTTGCAGTCCCATGGGTCTTCGAGATCTAGAGCGCTTGTTCCGACCAGTCCAGTTTTGAATGGTCCAGTCGAAGAAGATGAGGACACATCTAATGAACAGTTCTACTCTGCCGTCGAAGAGCGTGGCTCTTCCAATGGATCATCGCCTCCCGACGAAGCTGCCTCCTCGACAGATCAATTTGACTCTGAAATGTCTGGTACCGATGCAGGTGATCTCTCGGACGATCCCGAAGACATGATATCTCTAAGTGCGCCTACACTACCACCGCAATCCTCAGGAGTTCTCTCTGCCTTCACGTCGGCCACACCTAGACCCTTCGGTCTGCATACGACCGGCATACAGAGTCCAGGATCGGTCTTTTCTAGCTTTACCGCAACTACTGCTCGAGGGCCAAGCGCAAATGGGAAAGTGTTCAAGACGCAAGGTCTATTGGAACGAATTCCAGACGAGTCTTTGCATCCCAAGCCTGGTACTGAAGACGACGAAGAAGCTCGAGTTTTTGTAGATACCAACACCTTGGTCCGTCTTGGCTGTTTCTCAGGTGATTGGGTTAAACTCGAAGTTAGTGCTGAGCCTCAAAGCTTCAGCCTTGGGTCTTGGGGTCTAGGCTCATTTGGTAACGACGAAGATGAAGAAGAAGATACACTCTGGAGAGTCGCCAGAATCTACGGCTTGCCAGATATACTTGCGAAGAAGACTCAGCGATACAATCTTAAAGAGGCCGCGGATCGTCGTTCAAGTATCATCAACTTTCTACAACCAACCAGCCCTTCTCCCGTATATCTTCCTCCTACGCTCCTGACGAATCTCGGCGAGCCTAGCCATCTAAAAATTGCGTCGTTAGCGCTCAATCAGCAACAGCATGGCTTTGCTCGTGCCTCGGTGCAAAAACCGCGCCTGGGAACATCAACATTGCCACCATTTGCAAAGGAGGTCACGCTTCTGAAGCTGTTTACACCCTTGTCGAGTGAGAGACAGCTTCAACCAAGTCTCTTTGCGGCTCTGAAGCACCACTTCGAGCAAAAGCGCCGCTTGATCAAAAGCGGGGATCTAATTGGGATCGCTATTGATGAGAATCTAGGAAAAGCTATATTTCAGGGTAACAACCCTGAGGATGATGTAGAGAATGAGGAACTTCTTTCCAGACCGAAGGCAGATACGATATTGTCGGCTGACCCGGGTACGTGGTGCTCTAAGTCGGTCGCATGGTTCAAAGTTGGCGCTATATCCAGATATCAATCAGAGTCTGTCGACAATCAAGACGAAAACTGGGGTGGAGTCTTCTCGGTGGATTCAGCCAGCACGAAAATGATTCAAGCCGGAACCGAACAGGGTAAAGTACCCTCTACATTGACCGTACCATGGCAGTACTATTTCGGTGTAAGAAGACTGCCTGCATCGCAAGGCGGACCCAAGAATAAGGGTAGAGAATTGAAGGATGCACCAAAGTCATATGTCTCAAATCTACAGCGCCGATTACGGGAGCTTATTTCTGCTGCGACGAGCTCGAGGGCTATTCATCTAGGACTGCCACCGATCGCAATTTTGATTACATCAACTCAACGGCATATCGGCAAAGCTACAGTTGTCTCTCAAGCCTGTGACGACCTTGGACTGCACACATTTGCAATCGATGCATTTGATATCTTGACGGAAGGTGGGGCTGGAGGAGGTGGTGATTACAAGACGGACACATTCCTCAAAACCCGTGCAGAACGGGGGCTCGCTTGCGGAGCGGAATACACAGCCTTACTAATAAAGCATGTCGAAGCCTTGAACGCCGATCGGATGGTGTCATCGTTGAAGGAGATACTGAACGAATCACGAGTGCTGGTTGCAACAACGACCGAAGTCGACAAAGTACCAGACGGTATCCGGAGCATTTTCACACATGAGCTGGAGATGACTGCGCCGGACGAGAATGAACGAGAGGGTATTCTGCGGAACATAGTCATGAATTCTGGTGTCCCGCTGTCCCCCGAAGTCGAACTCTCGACGATCGCTATGAAGACTGCTGCCTTGGTCGCTGGAGATCTTGTCGACGTCGTCGACCGTGCGATTGTCGCGAAACAAAACAGAATCGAGGATCTGGCACGAACAGCATCGACGGCCCTTCCTCCAAATTCTCAGACTGTGCTTCCTCGTGACATTGAGCTTTCCGGTGGCATTGCGAGTGTATCCCTTACTGCTGCAGACTTTGTGAAAGCAGTGGATGCCGCTCGTAAGAATTTTGCAGACGCGATTGGTGCTCCGAAAATTCCCAATGTGGGCTGGTCTGATGTTGGCGGTCTGACCCATGTGAAGGACGCTCTTATGGAGACGATACAGCTACCCCTAGCGCGACCGGAACTATTTGCAAAAGGAATGAAGAAGAGAAGTGGCATTCTCTTTTATGGCCCTCCAGGTACCGGCAAGACACTCCTCGCTAAAGCTATCGCAACCGAGTTTAGTCTCAATTTCTTCTCTGTTAAAGGCCCGGAGCTGTTGAACATGTACATTGGTGAGTCTGAGGCCAATGTTCGGAGAGTGTTCCAGCGTGCGCGAGACGCCAGGCCTTGCGTCGTATTCTTTGACGAGCTCGACTCTGTTGCACCCAAACGAGGTAATCAAGGCGACAGTGGCGGTGTCATGGATCGCATTGTCAGCCAGCTTCTCGCAGAGTTGGATGGCATGAGCAATGGAGAAGAAGGCGGCGGTGGCGTCTTCGTCATTGGCGCAACCAACAGGCCTGATTTGCTTGACCAGGCACTGCTGCGGCCAGGTCGATTCGATAAAATGCTTTACCTGGGCGTCTCTGATGACCATGACAAACAGCTCACAATTCTGGAAGCACTCACGAGAAAGTAAGTACAAAGAAAAGCCTGACTGACGCAATAATGTGCTGACATGATCTCCAGGTTCACACTGTCTCCGCAATTATCGCTTCGGAATATTGCCAACACTCTCCCGTTTACCTACACAGGAGCGGATCTGTACGCACTATGCTCCGATGCAATGCTCAAAGCGATCACTCGTCGCGCGCTCTCGGTTGATGCCAAGGTGAAGGCCCATAACTCAAAGTTAGCGCCAGGTGCATTACCCATTTCAGTCGCTTACTTCTTCGATCATCTCGCCACGGCCGAAGATACGGAAGTAATGGTAGAAGAAGTCGATTTCATGGACGCGCAAAGGGAACTAGTACCCAGTGTCAGTCAAGAGGAACTTAACCACTATGACCGTGTCCGAAAGACTTTCGAGGGTGCAGCAACGAAGAAAGACGAAGGCTCGAATCTCCGTTTACGCGAAGCTGGAAACCCTGATGATGATACAGCTAAACAGATGACCCCAGAGCAAGCAGCCGAGCAGCAGGCGCTTTCAAGGATAATGGGCCATATTGATGGCCTCGTAGACACAGGCAAAGACGCTGGACTCTGGAAGGTGGACAAGAGTAAAATCAGAGGCAAAGGCCCGGTCATGAATCACACTGTATCTGACGGGAAACGCCTTCCTTCTCAAGGAAGCGACAAGAGTGCGAAGCCGCAATTCGATTCCACAGACGACGAGGATGAGTACATCATTCGCACAGATCATCTCAAGCGGAATGGTTCTATCAGAGGTAAGGGGAAAGGAAAGGGAAAGATCCCCGATGCAGAGGCCTCCGGTGATGGTGGTGATGATGAAGGGCTGTACGATGACTGATTGATGCCATGATGGGGACTGTAACATATTTGTATGGAGGTAACATTTCAAATGCCACGTTGCATAGCGAGGAGCAGATGTCGAATGGCAGACTCTACGGCCGTGTACCAATTATCGCATCTATCAGGAGTTCCCTGACCGACGATGTGGGAGATGGGTGTCCGTGCAGCAATCAGCATACATTCAAGAACAAGCTGAATCATAATGATACTGCATATATGGATGAAGCGCCAAGACTGGGCGACCCTGGCATTGAAAGAAGCGTAGAAGTATACTATGCATATCCGTCACTTACACTAGAACCTAACTGTTAATCTTGGCACTCGTATACGCGTGCCCTCTTCTCCCCATGTTTAGTAACTTAAGCTTTTTATACCCTTGTACTTATAAGTATATAGGAATTTAATGGCTAGATGGAATAGTTATATGAGTATGGATGAATACATCTATGAGACTAATTTATCGATTGTAAGCGTCTATTGAAAGCTAGAGAGATAAACGTCCTTGGAAGAGGAGAGGGGTAATCTATGGAAAGCTATGCTAGGTTATCTCTATTTCTCTTCTCTCCTAAGTGTTAACTTTCTTTCTTATAGCTCAATCAAAAGATCTAAAGACTAGAATCGTAAGTGCCAAGAGTGAAAGGTTCTAGGCAAATGACTGATAAGAGAGGAAAGAGTTCTAGGCCAGTTGATGAGTGACGCCAACGTAGTCAACGCCGTTCAAGCATCTCCGTGGACCTCTCTGCCGTTGCTTTCTCCGCTATCTGGAATCACCATTCCACCTATTACCATGGCTCCGACATTTCGCATCATACAGATTTCAGTTCAATCTATCATAAACTGCTACTTATCTGCCGTTCATATCCCGCCTGTTACATCCTGACCAGCCCTAAGAGCTTACTCACTCTCACGTTCGACCAGATCCTCTTTGATCTCCTTCATAATGAGGTATGGGTATGGCTGTATAGATATATTATAACGAATACTAACTCGATTGGCCTTGGAGTGGCTCAGGAGTAGACTTCCAATCTGAGAATTTCTCGCCTTACAGAAGCGATGGCAAGCTGGTATATGCCTCGGAATGCCTCTCGATCGTTTCTTTTTTCGCTCAGTACAGCTGACAAGTCTTCCCTCTACTCTAGCTAGGCTTCGTCTGTGTCGTCACTGGCGCCACACAAGCGATTGGAAAAGCAATTGTACGGGAGTTGGCAGGTATGCGACTCTCCACACAGCTCAACGGACATTGTCATGGCTGGGAGTACGAACTAACACTGATTGATATAAGCACATGGCGCAGCATGTATCTACGCGTGCTTCTCACCCGAATCAGGCGACTCTGCTGCTGCGACTGCGTCGTCGAATGCCAAGGAGTTTCCCAATACCCGCATCATTGGATATCCGCATCACGTCACCTCCGAAGAATCGACGCTCGGTCTTATAGACGACGTGCTCAACAGCTGGGGCCGGCTAGATGTTTGGGTAAGTCCCCCCAAAAAAGGCCGAATGCGCAGCAGCTTCGGCTTTTGACTACTGACGTTTGACAGGTCACCTCCTCCGGCATCCTGGGTCCGCCTAGCATCACCGAGACCAGTCCGGCGGATGTGATGAGGTGCTTTGAGACGAATAGCCTCGCTCCGTTTTATGCTCTGAAATGGGCTCCTGCTGCCATGTCCAAGACTACGCCTAAGGGGAGCTACGCGAATGCTGCGCCCAAGGATACGAAGTATGGTTCTATCATCGTGGTCTCCTCGGTTGCTAGCACATATGGAGGGTGCTGGGGTCCCGCGTTGTAAGTCCTTGGTTTCTTGTCGGGTGATCTGTGAGAAAGTGAATCTCATGTGTTCTCAGGACGATGTCTTCGCATGCGGCACTGGGTGTCGTGCGGTCCGGCGTCGCGGTGCTTAAGGGAACTGGTGTGCGCATAAACGCTATCAGTCCGGGCCAGATGGACGTGGGTGTTGATCTGAAGGACTTTGATCGCCGTGGCATGGCGCACCAGTTACCGCCAAGTCGACTGCAGAATGAGGAGATTAGCAAGAATACGATCGGGCTCGAACGACCAGGTTTGCCAGAGGAGGTTGCGAGAGTCGCTGGGTTTCTGGCAAGTGGGTTTAGCAGCTATATCACCGGAGCCAATATGGTGGTTGATGGCGGCGCATCGTAAGCACTCACCATTTCGGTGTTTCGGGAGCCAGCTGACAATTGTGAATAACCGAGTGATGAATCCGCTGACGGTTCCGGTCTGATACTTTACTCTAGGCCTAGCATATATATCTCCGACAAAAGACTAGAACGAGATGTGCTTATTGTCAGAAGACTCGTGCATGCTTACTAGAGTAATTCCGTTGACCTAACCAGAATGGATGCACCGGAGTTAACACCTTCTCCGAGGAATATGTATCACATCCGGCGCTGACCCATCCATCCATCCATCCATCCATCCATCCATCCCTAGGGGGAATCCAGACAGGTATGTCAGCACACATGTACGACGAATACGCACACCCGGGGGTCGAAACAATCCCCCACCACGCATACATTAACCCGATCCAGCCCACTGAGCATGGCCGGGGAGCCCCCCAGTCCCCAATGCAAGGGACGCCCGTCGTTTATCCCCGTCGATATCCCTGCCCGCACCAGGGATAAATATGTATCAAGCACTCTCAAACACGAAGAACTACCCTCTTCCCAAAGTCCATCCCGGTCTATCCGCGGAGAGCATGACGCTCCGAGGGAATTGTCCAGAAGAACGACAGAATACAGGCTCGATTGAAATTGTCTGTTTTGACTGCTGTGGAGCCAATGAGAATGCGAAATGATTGAAGGGCTGGGTGATGCAGGTTTTTATGGCTGGTAGGAGGAGTCATACCAGGGCCGAAGACTGCTGCGGGCTTTGGGCTGGATGCGCGCAATATCGCTTGGCATTACGAGTGCATTTTGTTCGGAGTTGGTCCGAAGGTTTGTGTGGAACGGTTGAGATGTGATGGGGTAATAGTGTCGGCTTTTGCTTTTGCTGATGCGTGGTGTATAGCGGGTAGCCTGCCCTGCGCATCATGTCGGTAGATGATATTGCTAACATTGTAGAAGCGGGCGCATGTGCCACTTTTGGCGTAGGTGGTGCAAAATGGGGCAGGGGGTGTTGTCTGTTCTCTCTAGAGACTTGACTGGAACCTGGTGATGATGAGGAGGAGGAGCATTATTTGTTCCCTCTCCTCCCTCCCTCCGCCCAATTGAGGTGAGTTGGTGACTGTCCGCATGTCTTAGCGAGGTGTATAAGGATGATAACATCTACTGGCACTTAGGAGCGTAGTTGGCTGGTCAAAGTGAGAGCGGTGACTGGAGATCTCATTGACGCTTTGTTAGTAGAGTCCCGATTCTCGTTATAAAGATTTTCTCTGCCCTTCTGCGGTCCGTGAACGGTGTGGACATACTCGTTTCTGTATCATGGCGTGTTCATACTTTGGCTACTATACTGATTACTGCAGATGTCATTAGCGTACCTATATAGCATATGCAAAGGTGAGTGTGACAGAGGGAAACCCAGAAAGCACAACCGGGAACCTTAATATACAACCACGCGAGCAGGTATTCGATGCCCACTTGAAGTCTTAAGGGGTTGTTGCTGATAATCGAATAGCTTACGAAACACCCGCTAACCATTATAGCAGAACTGGTATAATAGAAGACCACAGGACCAGAAACCCCGAGAGAACAAGACTGAGTGAAGAAAATCAGTGCCTGGAGACTATATATCCCATTGCACATCAGCAGATCACCATCACTGTATCCTTGTTCAATAAGTAGCAATACCAACGCGAGCTTATACGCGATTCTTGCCAACCACAATGCTCCTCGTATCGACCACACACGCTCTCTCGTACACACCGTAAGCTCGTATCACGCCAAACAAAAAACGTGATGCATTCTTCTAGCTCGGGAGAACCCAAAGTCTGCACGAGGACGCACCTAAAGAGTATAAATGAACAGAAACCCACTTCAAAAATTCCATACCGATAACATCCATCCCACCCAATCTCGCCACAGCAAAAACATCAAGATTCCACCAATGCACAATCCCATCACAAACACAATCTCTCTATCCAATTCCAAGCCTATAGACCAGAAATCCCATAGTAGGCTATAACCCAAGTTTGCCTGACTTTTTATGTCCATGCACGCTTACATGAGATATCCAAAAACAACCCCTCTGATATCTTTTAACACCTATTCTATTTGATCTAGATAGACTGTGTAGTTTGAGGGATCAACTTTCGGAAGGGGTTCTCAAAGTTCGTCTAGTGGATAGTACTGTGAATATCGCCGTAAGATTGAATTACCTGCCCTTCTGATCTTCTGAACGTACTACCCATCTCACCCATCCAGCCCACCGTACCCGACCGTGAAACCAGAAACAAAAGGTGTAAGGAAGGGTAAGCACGTCACAAGAACACAAACGTGGCAAAGCCACCATCTACCCATTCACCCCTCTATTACTATACCTACCCTCCATATCTACCCTCCATACCTACCCTCCATACCTACCCTCCATACCTATCCTCCATATCTACCCTCCATACCTACCCTCCATACCTATACCTACTTTTCCTCCCCACCCCCTTCCTCCCTCCCTCCCCTCCCCCCATTCTCATATCTATCCACTTATACATACCCACGTATACCACATCCACCCATCTCCATTGGCAAACAAGACATAAGTGACAAATCCCCATCATGGGTCTTGTCGTCGACTCTCTTGGCGCTCATGTTTTTTCTGTACCAGGTCATGGGGTACTTCATGTTCATGACAAAAGATTGGAACGAGGTGTTAGGTGTGGCTGGCGCTGCACGTGTCGTGTTTGTGGTACGGCATGATATTGGTTTGGATCTTGGTTCGGTGCGTGGAGGGGTTGGTGATGATGGGGATTGTTATTGTAATGGGTGTGGTGATTGTGATTGTTGTGGTGACGGCGGATATGATGGTGATGATGGTGATGATGGTGATGATGGTGATGATGGTGATGATGGTGATGATGGTGATGATGGTGATGATGGTGATGATGGTGATGAT